>NW_010099652.1:2163-27896 GCF_000699245.1 Pterocles gutturalis | reverse complement strand
TCTCAGCAGTTGTTCTTACATCAGCCGGAAAGCAAATGTGTCCGTTCCCTGCTTCATGTATTTTCTCTTGTACCTTTAAAAAAAGCCATCCTGTGCATCGTAAGTGCAAATGCATCTTTCTCAGCATTCTTTATTATCAGCATAACAGGTTGGATTGGGCTGCTTGTCCTCATGAAGATACTTAAGTGTAATAAAACTCATTTTGAAGCTCCTACCCTCCTCCATACATTTTTTTTTTTCTGCTGTTGCAAATGAAGTGGCTTGTGGGAGAAAAATGCCATGGGAAGACTAAAAAGGATCCTGCAGTCAAAGCCGTCTGTAGTGAGAAAATCCAAAAATATCTGAGGCAGGCGCTAAGTACCGAGATGAGGCTTCAATTCAGGTCTGCGAATGTGGCATTGCTTTCTGAAGTCCATGAGCATCTTATTTCCTCATGCTTCAGTTTGTCTGCCTTCCACTGTGTTACAGAGACTAATGTTTGTGGAGTGCCCTGAAGTGTAGCCTGCTAACCACTATTGCTTGTGGGAAGAGAGAAAGAGAGGGAGAGAATTGAAAGGCCAGCTGCAAAGGACTTACTTTGTAGGGTTTGAATCCATGCATTATATAAAGACCAAAAAATTTAGAAGCTTTTTTTGTGGTTTATTTATGTAAGTCTCTTTTGTTGGCGAAGTGAGGCTGGCATTATCATGAAGACTCAAAATACTTGAGACCTCTTTTTGGGCTGAAACCAGGAGAACTATGCCCTTACCTGTGAGCCTTTTTGCTTCCAGATCCAGAGTGGAGTATCTGGGAACTTTCTGTGCAAATGAAAAGGGAGGCAAGGATCTTTTCTGAACTTCAACAGATAATCCAGTTAAGTGTTGGGAGAAATTCCAGGTCTCTCATTGTTTTTTATCCTCTGCTTTTCATGTTGTCTGCTTGTTGCAGATTGCATTTCCCCTTACCTGTTATGGGGAGCCACTTCACAGTGCAGTGATAAGACAGAGTCCATCAGTGGCTGCAAACCTTCCACTGCTGTGAGAAAGCTACATGTGGCAATTAGATTTGATTTAGGATGAGTACTTCCTCTGCACAATTCACGGGGTTTTAATTAGGAACAGGACCCCTTACACCCTTGCAACTGGTGTAGTTCAGGCTACAGTTCAAGGTGGTTTGCATGCTCTTTTCCAGCAAAAGAGCAAACACAGCCCTGAGCTTTAAAAAGGGAAAAGAGGAACTAGGCAGCTCGAGACATTGCTTCTAACTTGGAGTAATAATATTTCAAATTATTAAGCAATCAAGTTATGCAAAAGAAATATCTGACACAGGTTTCCTGAAGACAGTGTCGATAATAGTGGTGCATTTTCCAAGAGGCACTGTGTAGAAATGTTAGATGAGTGACTATCTGCTAAGCCTTTTTTTGTTTTGTTTTAGCACCACTGTGGCTTGAGCCTTTATCAAATGCAAGGTGAAATCCTCACTTGCACAGCAGAGGAGCGACAGCACATCTACCCATCCAAACACATCTTCACAGGAGGCATTTGGTGTTTCATAGCTGTAGTGATGCCTTTCAGAGATGTAATTCCTCCCATGATAAAGGTTAGGAATATAATGAGATGCTTGGAAAGAAGTAATGCCAGTGAAATGGATTGAGCTGTGGTTTGTTCTGGATTGGTTTGTAGGATCTCCTTATCAACTCTGCTGTGCAGCAGAGGGAAAAATCTTGCCCTGTTCAGTCTAATTCTTAACTGTGATTGATTGGTATTTTGCAGATACAGAGCTGCATCCTTCTCAAGGCCCCCACCAAAACAAGCTGTTGACAAAGCCAAGTGGCTTCGAGAGATTTCCTGAGCCACAAGGATGAACTGTGACTGTGAGCCGCTAGAACCTGACTCACTCTTCCAGGGGTGTTTCCTGGCTTTTACAACCACTGCTGATAGCCAGAGGCCAATCTGAAGCTGTGCCAGGATCTGTATTTGTGTATGGTTGCTGTACTGAGACATAGTATATTTTGGTTCGCACATACCAGCTATTGCTGCTAGGCATTTTCATGCAAATTGTTGTATTTACCCTGTGTAATTCCAATGAGATAACAGTTGTCAAGCAGAGCAGGATTTGGCACACCATGTTGACCAAGCTTTATTTTGAGCTTTCCCTGTATGCCATCTTAATGTGGTGTCTTCACCTCATGAATATGGTTGTCTTTAGACAAATGTTATTGTTTGGTGCACAAATATGTAAATGCAGTACCTCAATAAAATCTGGCATTTGTGTTGTATTTTTCTTAATTTATCATTTCCCCCCACCTTTGTTTCCTCAGCAGATTCTCACAGATCTTGAAAATATTTTGATGGGAGAATTTTCCAGCAAAAAAGTGAAGTTAGTAAAAAGTGAATTTTTGTAGAGAAGTTTTGATTTCAACAGCTGTTTTCATAGGAAACAGTAAACGCTGAAATGAATTGAAATGAACATCCACAAATGTTTTGCAGATTCTACATCAAAATACGTTGGAATAGTTATTTTGAAGCAAACATTAAGAATTTTCCAGTAGTGTTCCAGTTTGGAGCACTTAAGTTGTGAAGCGTTGAACTTCCTTCAGGTAATCAAAGAGCTCTAATTGCACATTTTATTTCCCCATAAGTCTTAGGAACAACCAATACAGTCTTAACTGTCATATTTGAGCTTTCAAGTCTTTCAAGCTTTCAGCCTTGAAATCATGAACATTAATAATTATTTCTTTCTGTCTTGTGATGGTTCTTTAATACCAGCAATCAAAAGAATTTCTAAAATATTTAACCCTGCTGTTTATGATAAGGCAGCAGACAGGTATCTTCCATTTGCAGAGAAAGCCTAAAATACCTACCTGCCACGTCAATTTTGTCTGTGATTATACTTCAACTTAACACCAGATCCTTGTCTGCCATTTGGGAGTGACATATTTGTGCATTACAGTCCTTGAAATTTAAACTTCTTCACAGCTATCTGGTATTATTCATCAAAAACCCCAGGTATTTCCAGTCTAAGCTACTCTTAAGTAGTGTTACTTGTGTGGAATAATACACCAGTACCTCTAAAAAATAGATGATGTGGTATATGTTCTTTGTGTAACTGTCTGCATATGCTATCTAATGAAGCTGGCGTTTGCTGCTGTGGTCTTCTAGAAAATTAAAACCACATTGGATGCACTAAGAAAATATTTTTATAACAATAGACCATAAACCTGATCTTTTGGCCTCATAACTTTTTTGATTGGGACTGTCAAAGAGCAGAAGGGAAAAAAATTTATTATTTTTCCCATCTGGTTTCCTTTGAGGATCCTAGCCCTGAGATGCAAATCTGTAAGTGTATCCTTGATTTTAAATCACTAATTAGAGACTTAAATTCTCTTTTTTTTTTTTTTTTCATGTTCCTTAAATTATTTAAGGTTCATACAAACTTGAACCAGCACTTTTGTAGTTTTGAAATTTAAATGTAATAAAAGATATTTTGAATGTTGCAGATCAAAATATCTTTGATTTTGTCTCCTGCGCAGTTTCTAAGTGTTTGGTTCTTCAAGACTTGAGGTTATTTTCCCCTCAGATATTGGGTTTTTTGTTAATTTTGAGTACCTTAAGATCCCAAAGTAACAAAAGAAAAGTAAAACCAGAATGAAAAAAAAAATGCTTCTGGTTCGTTGCCTACTTCCAGTGCCTGTTTATGTTTTCTGGTACTGTGTTAGGAAAATCCATGTCTTTGCCCTTTTAGCTAGTTATTTTGTGATTGAGGGTTTCTAAGTGCCACAAAAAAAGTACCTCCCATGCTGGTTTGATTAGGAGATTCAGTACGCTGCCCATAACAGATTTCAAACATAATGTGCAGTCACAACAAGGGTGGCTCTACATTACATTTGAAAGCTGTTATGTGCTTAATAGACATAATAAGGTTTAATGTACTTGTTAGCCATAGCCATAATTTTTGCCCTAGGAACATTTGAAGCTTCAGTTATTAAAATGACCACAGTGAAGCAAACTCAGGGCTGCTCCACTGCCATTGGTGATACAGAAGGCAATAAAGGAAACTCACAGGAGGTGCTGTGAGCATTTTTTATTGTTTTTTCAAAGCTGAGGATTTTTTCTAATCATAAGGGCAAAAGAAAAATGGGAGAAGGATTGTGTAATAGTAATGCTATATGTAATAATGTATAATGTAATTGTGTAATAGTATGCAGTAGGCCTGATGGACTGTGGGATACAGAAGGTGCGCTTTGTACATTTACAGAGACCAGCAGAGCAGCACAAGCAGCAGCCCCTGGTTGATTTCACTGGGACCAGGCTGGCTGGGTCCTGCTGGTAGATCTGGGACTGGCTGGGTCTTTCTTTGAAGTCACACTGACAGAAGTGGCAGCTCACTCCAAAGTAATCTGCCTTTCTCATCCCTGCCGTTCTCTAGATATTTTGATGTTAATAACTGGCTGTTCACTTTTAATCTTTAATCTGACTTTGTGTGTAAGTAGAAAATGCCTGGTTAATGGTCCTGCAGTATCAATCAATTACTTAATGATTTTCATAATTAATTGCCTTCTTTAAGTATAATTCCTGAAAGCTTTGGCCTTTGCAGTTTCTGAATTATGGAAGAAAGACCAAAAAACAGTCACAGTTTTACTGAATGAAAATAATACCAGTTTTAATTGCTTTCCTAACATGACAAGTGCTAAAGATCCTCAAGATTATTCCATCCTTCAAGTTTTGGAAAACATAAGGCAGGAAAACCATAAAGATTCAGCTGCTTCCTAGGAATACAAATGAGAAGCTTTTAAGTTTTCATCTGTTAGCCTGAAGCTCACAAAAATCCTGTCTCTCCTAATTTGAGATAAGGAATTTAAAATTTTGTTGAATAGATTTAGAAGTGATTATAGCTATAAGGTCAGAAGAATGGTCAGTTAGTAGGTGTCTGTGGAAGAACTACTTTTTCTTACCCATTTGTTTAGAAGTTTAGAAAGTTAAAAAAATATAAACAGATTTCATATTTTAATAGATATTGAGCAGTTCAATAAAGATCTATTAAAATATTGCATTAAAAGCAGAAGATGAGAGAATTCTGCAATGGGCAAGTTTTCGGAGAGTCATTTCCTAGCCATATGAAGCTATTTCTGGTTCAAAAAAGGGATCTCTGCTACACTGAGAAATTGAAAAGTCAAGAACTTGATCAGAACAACCACCAATGCCACGATCTGTCCAAGTTCCCAACCACCATTTATTTCTGGAGTAGATCTTTGGAAACAGGGTGCTGGTTTCTAGTGGTCAGTAAGATTATTGCACTTACCTTCCCTTTTCTGTCATTCCATTGTTTCTTAGTGACCATGAAGTGTGGTCTACAGGTAGAGATAGTTGATTTATATGTGCGTGTGTGTGTGTGTGTCTATATAGCATATTTGTATAAAATGCCTTTGTATGGGAAGAATCTATCCAGGTATCTCGGAGTCTGTCTCTGACCAATATACTAAAATTTATGGTTTAGTTTTATACACTTGCTACTTAAAAACATCTTTCTAGTCTTCTCCATTATTCCTATGCTTTTTCCAATCTACAGCCTTTAGAAAATCTGTTGAGGATCCTTGCTTTATATACAGAAGAATGCATTTTGGTGGCAACAGCAACACAAAGCATTAAAAAAATTGTTGAAGAGCCTGAAGAGCCTTTTTTTGTATACAGAGGAGGACATTTTGATGGCAACATCAGCACAAAGTGTTGAAACTGATTAGTGGAAGCAGTGTAAGTACAAAGAGCTGCATATAAGCACCTTTTTACAGCTGATGTTTCAAGATACTCTAGCTGTAGAGTGTCTTATGAAACCACAGCTTCCCTTTCCCTCTTGTTAAAAAGAAGCTGGTGGCAATAGAGTGTTAAGGACCATGAGTTTTTTTCTCTGCTCCATCAGCTGTGCTGAGCATTACACCAGCTGGGTCAATCAGTATTGCCTAGAGGTTTTTGGAGAAAATGGGTTGTTCAGGCCACAGTTGGCTGTGCATGGCTGCCCAGGGGTATGGTGGTGTTGATGGGGCAGCATCCGCAGCCTCCTGAGCCCTCATTCAGGCAAAACCTGTATCAATTCCAAAAGGGTGTGGAGAAGCGAGACCCAGGGTTTGCCCCCAAAATTAGAGGGAAGTGGCAGGGGAGAGCAGGCAGCTGGCTGATGGACATATGTTGTCACTTCTCATGTTTACTGTGATAATCTGGATTCCACAGGTAACACCTTGCAATGAGATGGTCCTTTGCCGTTATCTCTGCGTCTGTGTTCTCCCTCTTCTTTCACACAGTGCGTAGCAGATGGAAACCCATCAGACATTTATGTTGGGTCACGAGAGTACCAAAAGGGCTCTGCAGATGGCTTTCAAATAGCCATAGGACTGGACTCCATCTGGGAAACCAGACAAACCCTGTGGAAATCAGGCCTCGGGTCAGAACCGTCCCTTCCCAAACTTGTGACTTACTGCAGGGAGGAGAGGGAGTTGTTGCTCTTATTGCTGATGAATGGCTACTTGGTTCTGCAAACAAATGTAAGGTAAGTATGTTTCCCTCAATGAATGCACTGCGAAATGGAATCAGTATTTTCTCCTAAATGCATCAACCACAGAAATGTCAGTAAATTGAGTCTGCTCTTTTTGCAATGCTGAATCAAAATGTCAGACCAGCACAACTCAATAATAGGAGAGGAAATAAAGCAACATGCTGAATACCAGCAAGTTATTTATGAAATACTTCAAATTGCTAATGCTGTAACTATCCGTGGGAAACGAGAACAGACAAGAGCATAGATTCAGCTGTGGGAAAACTGACTCAGAGCCACTTGTTTGCAAAGTTTCAAAATTTGTTTTTTCACCCCATCTGAGCTTTATAGGCTGGTTATACCTTTCAGTCTGTTACTGGTTTTGCTGAAGAGATTTTTTAGGTGCAAGGAAGTGAGAGGAGAGAAAGGAAGAATCAGATTTCATCCATTTGGATTTTCAAAAAGGTAAAAGAACTTGTTATTTCTTCAATGCAATATTGGTTTACATTTTGCTGTTCTTGAAAAAAAAAGTCAGTCATCTCCAAATCCTTTCTACAAAGGAGACAGTATTGCAGCTAAATATTTTTTCTTTGCATTTTTAAGCAGAGATAAGTACCTTATTCCTTAATGATGCTAAGAGATAAGGTGCAGTGACTTTAATGTCACAACGCTGTATCTGAGTGCTTCATATGAAATGAAAAGCCAGATATTTCCAGTGAAATAAAGAGCTTTATTTATGACAAAGGCAACAAATTCAGAATCTCTCCACAATTAATGGAAGATATTAAGTAATTCCAAGAAATACATTTGGTATTCATGCAATACATTGTTTTTTAAAAGCAATAATAACAGTTTGAGCCACAGTTGGGAAGTTGGTTACTAAAGTTACTGGCTCTAATGACTGCATGTACAGGTCACCTTTGAGTAATATGATTCTTCTAAAGGGTAACTCATTAGATCCTGTAATTTGTGAATATTTCTTATTTTTTATTTTCTCCATTGCCATGGGAAGGCAGAAGCTGGGAAAGCAAAGATCATGGGTTCGCATTGAATCTTTTGAAGAGCTGGGTCAAGTGGTACATGTGTCCTGCAGATCTTTCCCTCTCTCTGCACCTGAGGGTGAACATACTGAGCCTCAGCACAAGCTGGTAGTCAAGCTGGCACAACAACACAGCGGGACTGTGATTTTAAAGATATATATACTATCATGACATATCCATATCGTGATACTAATCTCATGCTTTATTTGGGGCTGTTGATGTGGTTTGCCTCGGTCTTGCTGTGCCTTGGTTTTCATTCTTTCCTCTTCTCTCCCCAGGGCTGTACTGGTGCCCTGTATGGCACCTTCACTCCAGCAGGAGAAGGGCTGGAGGCAAACAGCACTTTCCTTCTCTTCCCCATCTCATCCCTCTCTTCCTAGGAAAGCGGCAGAGCACGACTGGCTGCCTCATCTGCAGTTGTTGGGTCCCAGGAGAGAGGTGTTCCCAAAAAGGGAATCCAGTATGAAAAAAGTAACTCTGCAAGACAGATAAGGTCCCAGCAAGTGCAGTGTCTCCCTGTGATGGGCTTTGGGATTTATCATGGGTGATCCCAGTCCTCCAGTGGGATTGGCTGGGAAGAAAGAAGCTGAATAAGAAAGAAACCTACATTCCTTTGAATTTCTACTGACCTCTTCTTCAAAAGGTGTAATAGCGCTGCAGAATGTGGTAGCAGGGTGACACTTGTTTGGTGTCAGCATCATGAAAAATTCAGCTTGGTCCACCTGTCCACAGTTCTAAGTCTCAGTGTGATGACTGCACACCATGACGGTGTTGATGACAACAGTGTAAGTGACACTGTGGGAGGCACAGATGGAAAAGAAATGCTTAGTTTTGCGCTAGAACTGAGGGAATAGATATAACCACTGCTGGGAGTAGACAGTTCTTATCCCATAAGAGCCAGGCTGTGAACTCAGCCCATGGCAGGATAAGACTCACCCAAACTCCCTTCTGTCAGCTCTTGAGTTTCAGTCGTATCCTGGCAACATTTTCACATTTTGGTTATACAAAAGAAAAATGCCAGAATTCACTTGGAGTGATTTTATAGCAGACAGAGTTCGTAAGATGTGGTCTCTGATGTGTTAAGTGACTTCACTTCTCATTGACTAGATGGAGACTTGAGAGCACTCAGCCCTTTCCAGGATGGAGATCTAAAGAGCAGTCCGCAAGAAGTAATATGCTGCCTCCTGCACAGCGTTGCCTGTATCTAAGTTGTGCCCATGCTGAGAAAATGTGGAGGTAAATGCACCTAAGCCAATCCATTAGGGATGTTCATTTTGTGTAAGAGACAAAAATGGTGTGCACAAATTGCATTTATCATCTCATTTCTTCCCAGGTAAGAAATCTTGAGAGTTCAATCTGAGAATGTGAAGACTTCATTCCTAAAAATCCCCACCATGTTTAATTGTCTAACATGTAATTTGCTTTATCTAATGTAGAGTAATTGCTCATAATGCAGACCAAACCACATCTGTCCCTTTCAAATTGCAGCAAACCTGGAACTGGAAGAACTTCTCACTGTAAACCCAGTTCTCTCTCAAAGCTTAACCTTCTGACTCTGAGGAGTTAAACTACCATTTCAGATACAGAAGCCTTTCCCTCTCAGATGTGTATGAATGCTAAACAGTAAAGCCGCACCTGCAGTGTTAAGGCAATAAGTAGAAAGGATGAGACTATAGGGAAAATAAGTCCCTATAAGCCTTCAAGTGACGAGGACTCTGAGTGGTGTGACCTAGTGTTTGGCCAACTCAGATGCACACGCTGCCTTGGCAGACCTTGGAGCTTGGAAGAAGGCGGATATTTGGGAATGCATCCAGCCAGCAAGGGCCTATAGAGCTCTAGGGGTGATGCTGGCATGCTGTGTGCAGCAGATGATCATGGACTATTTTCAGATGTATTAACTGCATTTTCTGTGGATGGAGTGATGAGACCGTTTGGGACGAGGAGGGAGTCTAGGTCACTTACAGGATAGCAGAGTGAAAGTTTGGGTTAATTATTGACAGCAATTTGGCCTGTGCAGGGGGAAGGAAGGTGAAAGGGAAGTAGAAGAGGATGGAGCTGGCATTCTGGGACTGCAGAGGAAAGCTCAAATTCTTACACCACCTTCGCCTCTGACTCTACTTTTCATTCATGAGTGGTGATTCACCATTGTCTCTTATTATTCTTTCTGCTGTGTATTGATTTAAAGCACCCAGTCAGTACAGAAAATACCTCTCACATAAATGTCATCTGCTCTGTGGAGAAAAAACCAAAAGATCATAAAGTTACAGCAAATCTATGCCAGCCTTGCTGGTGAGTAACATGCAAGCAATTTTCTTCAAGTTTTGATGCGGTTTTGGGTTTGTGGTTTTGGCTCTGACTCTTCGCTTTGCTGTTAATTAGCACATTAATGGATGGCAGTTGGCGTAAAGATAGCTGCAATACCTCACAACTGGAGGGCTCATTCCACTTGAGGAAAATAATGTTCCTTGCAGCTTCTCAACAGGTGATGTTCTGTATTTTATCAGCTTGGCAACAGTAAGTGGTATGAGGAGCTGAAGAGTCCTCAGTGGTAGAAGTAACATTTCAATGAAGTAGTTTTCTAACTTATTCAGAATACCACAATATCATAATTAAAAAAAAAAAAAAAAAGAAGTGCTAAAGTGGTTGCACTGAGCAGTCACTCTGTAGTGTTAGACAGGTTATGCTGAATAATACTTTAACTCACCAGGTAGCTGTTAATGATGAGCCAGCCAAAAATAAAACCATCACAAAACATGATACTTTGTGCAGCTGTTTGGATGTCTTTTTGGAATAGAATGAGGAAGCATAAAATATCCCAGGACAGAGAATAAGTGCAGAACTCTATTTCACAAATATAATGAGACTAAATTAAATCTGGAAGTTACACTTGGGGAATTCAAACACCCATCGAGGGAATTCACTGGTGGATCACTGGGCTGCATGTGAACGGTGCTCAGCATCCATTGCTGATCCCACACAGTAGCACACAGGAAAAAGGAAATGGAACAACAAGCATGCACAGTAGGGAAGGATGGAGTTAGAAGGACTCTTTCTACAGCATACATCAAATAACAGAAAGCCTGTGGTCTGTCTGGTCATTTACACCAGCGATGAAATCTGTAAAATTGTGGTGCTATGTCCTGTCAAGGACACTGGGCAATAGACAGCCAGGTCCAGCTCTATCATAATCTGTCAAAAATGTTATGGTTCAGGCTTGTTTGGGATAGAATTGTGAGGTGCAGTGCCAGGGTACACCATGTGTTTTCTTGTGCTACTTGAAAGGTGCATCAAGACAGAGGAAAAGAAGGACCAGCTGAGACAAAAAGATTCTCCACCCAGTGCTTACTGATCCAGAGGGGAGGCAGGTGTGCCACTGTAGCAAAAGAGTTCGGTGCAGGTTGCTTTCATGTTATCGTTGTGCAACTGCCAAAGCTCATGCTATTGTTCTCAGCAGCGCTTGCATTACACTCACTCTTGTGACTTGCTTCTGGTGACACATTGTCAGGTGTTCACATCCAAACGTTCACACACTTCTGTATTTTTTCTAGTGTGGCAATAGAAATGTGAAAGATTTTTCGGAAAGTTATTTTCAGCCGAATTCTTCCTCTTGTTTCTGCCTCAGGAGGGAACAGTGTTTGTGCAGATTTCAAGTCTCACAGCATAAGATGATTCAGGGAAAAGTATTTGGAGTTTTGGGTTCTGGGTCATACCTACCCGAACATTGACACTTTTCCAATTTCTCCCTCTCCTTCAGGAACACTGTGTTCAGTTCAGTACCTAAATCTGTGGGGTTTGACTGGAAAATGTTCGACTAATCCCTGGTAACTTTTGGAATCTAACCTCTTCTGAGTTTTTTTTAAGGTACGTGTTGAAACTGGCTTGAAATACGAATATTTTAGCAAATGTTTGGGTAACACATAGGCCTTCCGGTCTCATAACTAGGAAGAATAGGATCCCACAGTATCAAAGACACTTAACAGCCTTTTATAGACCAAGTTTTTAGGAGACAAGAATGCTGCACATGCTTAAGGAAGGAACTGGAAGGAAACACCCAGGACCACACATTTCTCTGGCAGTTAAGGAGCAGACTTAATGTATTGTTAAGCGTAAATTGAGCCTGAGAATTAGATCAGTGGTTATCCATTAGTTTGTGTTAATGACGAGCATATGTTTAAAAAGAATAGTATCACTTAATAAAGCAACAATATTATCACAATCATAATTTCTTATTTTAGCATAAGGAAATACAGTAGTGTCATGGTGCAGTTACATTATTAGAAGCAATTTAAATGTCATCTTATTTCTCTATAGAACATAATTAATACATCTAATATACTAAGAATCTTGTTGGATCTTGTACTAATTTCATTCTCAAAACAGAAGAACTTTAGACATGGAAACCTTGAAACCCTAAGCAGCCACTGACTCTGTTATCAGTTTTACAGAATATTGCTTGTTTATACTGAATTGATAACTTCTCACCTCACTGCTTCTGCTGTGACTGCGGTTCCCAGGAGCTCTGAACATCATATTCTAAAGGCTAAGAGTGCCATTAGACAGGACTGTAAGCGTTTCTTAGACTTCTGCGGTCTATATTGATTCTGTGCCCTTTGCTGCACTTCAAAATCCTTTGCTCCATAGTGAACATCCCGTAATGGAAGTACACAAGCCTTTCAGGTTGGAGGAGGATCCCCAGCAGCACGAGGCAGCTTGGTACAACAGCTGTGGATGGTTAATAAAGAAGAAAAATACACACAAGATGCACGTAGCTGGCATGTAACCAGGAACTTGGCTGGACAAAGGGTTAGAAATGGTGCAATGAGGGTTTCAGGTAAATGTAGGCTTTTGTGATATTGCTGTCACCATGGAAGGAACCTGGCTTTTCCTGTGGATCACTTCTGCTTACTGCTTTGAGCTGCTTTGAGGGGGAGCAATTGCTTTTCAGCTGCCAAGGGCCCATAGCTGCAGGTTCCACTTCATATGTGTTGACTCCCTTTCTGCTGCATACCTACATCCCTGGCAGATGATGTTTGTAAAGCTGAAGCTCAGGGGAATGATGAATAAGCAAGTCACTAGTGCCAGAGATTAGACAAGGTGGCATTGGCAAAAAGAGCTGCTCTTCCCCAGATAGCAGCAGCACACTTGAGCCAGTCACAGCTTTTCTGCCAAGTGCAACAAGCAGAGAGTTGGACCCTTGCTGAATACATTCAGACATTTTTATTTTCTGTGTACTGGGGCTGAACAAAGTACTTAAGGACTACCAGGCAAGCATTGCATGCCCCAGCCAAATTAATTTCCTTCGTTTCCCATAGCATTTTTCAGTAGCAAAAGGTAATGAGAAATACTTGGCTACTGGTATTTTCAGCTACATCTATGCAGTCTTCCAGAACTGGACGGTTTAGCTGGAATGCTAGAATATCAGAGCAAAAGCCTCTACATCCGTTAGTGCTCTGAGACCAGCTACACTGGGCTTCTGCTTCCATTGGGAGCGCCTGTAATATCTGTCAAACATTTTTGAAGTCTTTGTTTAAACCACTAGGAAAATACACACTTGACTCACTCTTGGACGATGCTGCGTGGCCCTGAGCCTCCCACTCTGCATCTGTGATTCGATAGCGCTTTTGGCAGGTCGCAGCTGTAAGCAGAAGGGGCCTGATGCTGCTCTCGTATGCACTGATGTAAGTTGGCCTTGGTTCTTTCAGAGCCCCTGGTATGAATGGCTCTAAACAACATCAGAATTAGGCCCTGAGTCTTAGCTAAGTATTGTGATCCTTCTAAATTAATCACTTTTCTGTCTTCTGTGCTTTATTTTCTCAGATAACTCTTAGCATGTATTTTCACTATGGGGATGTATCAAGGTCTGGGCCAGAACATCTGCTCTCTGGTGTCCTTGGTGCTGTGTGGTCCTGCTCGATTCCCTAGCCCTGCCAGCATGTTACAGGAGTAGACAGAGAAAGGACTGTGGGGTTTTTATAAATACACTGAGTTGGGATTTTTTTGGGGAAAGGAAAGAAGGAGTTACTTGAAGTATTTTTATACAAAGGAATAATATTTTTGTCACCAATGTTTGTTGTGTCTACCACTTTTGAAGTACTGAAGTTCCATAATTTACAGGAAATGTAGAATTACAGTAATTATATTTTTATTCAGAACTTTCTATTCATCCAAGGACATCCTAAATACTTACTTGAAACTCAAAAGCACCAAAGTGATACATGTGAACATACAGAAGGAGAGGTCCACTGGGACGTCCGCAGTATGTAGGTGTTTCACTGCAGTTGACCTTGGTGACATTAGCACCTAGTTGCCTTGAGACACCCTTTGGTGCTTACCTGTGTCCTTAACTGCCTCAAACATTGCTTCAAAAACTCATCTGTATGGGTGATGGGATAGTGGGAACTTAGGGGAAGACAAAGCTCCTCTAGTAGTTTGGAAAAGGGGATGTGAACGCTTTTAAAAAGCACTTAGATTGTTTTTCTGTGTCCAGTCTCCCTGTTTCTAAACAAAAGTGAGTGGCCCTGGGCATGCTGTAGTGGTGATGTTTAGTAGTCAAGTACTGCGGCTCCAATGTGCTTTGCTCCTGAACCCAGTTATGGTTGCTAAGTGACAACAACCTAATTATCTCGCATAACTTTGACTAAGCCAAGCATTTAAAAACAAGAAAGTGAAGTGCTAAGGACAAAGCAGCTCTCCCGCTGTCCATATAACAAACCAGGTTTGGTACTAATTTGTTTTCTAGAGCAGACGAAGGTTTTTGTCTGCTGTTCTCCAGTAACTTTATTATTCCCAAGAGTATTACAGAGAATTACATTAATTGCTATGGTAATCATAACAGGAAACAATTATTTTCAACAAATAACAATTCCTTCACCTTCTGAAATTTGTTTGTGACCACATCTGGCCTTTATCCCAGATTTATAACAAACATTTTTCTGGAAACTAAAAAAGAACATCTGTTGCTTGCTCTTTGGTGGGGAGGGCTTGCAAATCTTCATGCTAGGATCTTGTCCCCTGCCAAACCCCAAAGACACAAACAGTTACTTTAAAATATCATGATTTTTGTAAGCATCTCATTGTATTTTCTGGGGTGGCTTGGGACTGCTTTTTATTTGTGATTGGTAGCTTGGTGTAGACAAAAATGCAAAATACCTGGGAAAAGGCTTGAATCCACGTAAAAACTGGGACCAGCTTGGTTTCACCTGCGGTAATCCACTATGTTGCTGCACCTTTCCTATCCAAGGACTTTAAAGAAGGTATCTATGTGAATATAGATTTAGGAGAAAATCTTAGGGGAAATCATTAAAGGGCAAAACTGCTGTGTTACCCTATGATTGGTACTACACAAACTGATAAAATACTGTGGCATTACCAGTACTAAAATGTTGTAGAATGCCTCACAAAGATGTTAAATGATGTCTAAAGATCAAATTCTTTAAGTTAATAGCATGTGTAAAAGCTTTCCCCTGTGTTCCTTCTGTATTTTAAGCAAGACATGTATTTTACCCAGTACTGCTTTATTTAAATCCATTGTGCCTGACCTAGATTGAAAATTTTTGTTGATAAACAACTCCAGCAGTTGAGCTATTCACAGCAGTATTCCTCAACATTGCTAATATTCATTAAACCCGGCAGAATGAGAAATCCCCAAACAACTAATTACCAAGGTGCTGTGCTGTTCACATAAGTAATCTGGAAAACATTTTGTCCTTGTTTTGTCCTAGGAAGGATGGATGGCATTTTCGGCTCTCTTTGTGCTCTCCAGTGTAAGACCAGCACTGGAAAATACCCAGGGGTACCGCTCGCAAGGGATGCTTTCATCTAGCCAGGATGAAGATGTAGATGGAGGATCAATAAGAATCGATGCCCTGTTTCCCACCAAGCTTCCATGTTCAGAAGTGTTCCTCAGGGACTCCACAGAGAAGTACAATCCATAGCTGGAGGCTGGAGTCAGCACAACAGACTAAGAGAAAATGACAGGGAGCTCCCGCTAAGTTGTCTCACTAAAATCTTGGTGGCCCAGGTTCTGTTTGCCATGACACAACTAAGTCCCAAATCCATAAGCTGTGTTTCATCCCTGTAGAAACTGTATTTTCTCTGGAGAAAGAGCTTTACAATGTTAAATAATGATGATTTTTTTCACTGCTACTTATTTTTAGTACAAGGATTTATGGGCCTAGGCCTGGTAGCTAGACGAAGGAGATTCCCCGTGGGTTTGCTGGCTGAGAACATTTGCCAAGCCCTGAACAGCACAACACATAAACAGAGTGTTAAGGCCAGGTTTGCTTTTAATCTCTGCTTCACCCTATGTGCCAGCAATTTGGAGGAATAATTGACATTACCTTGCTATGTAACGGTCTGCCTACACCTTTTTGTGAGCAGACATGATCTCACTCAGTGCTCACTGGGGGAGTACCGGCTCCAAACAGTGGGTGAGCAAAGCCCTGACTCTGTGCCGGTATCTGCATTTGCTCAGCGTCAGGACTGTGCTATTGTAGCCGTATGGCTCACAGCCACCCTGAAACACGGGCTGGGACTGCTGAGGAGAGACCTGGGGAAGAGGAAAGAAAGATGGGCCAGTCTTAAGGAAGTTGAAGTGAGGTTTATAAAACAGACCGTAGCCTATTTCTCCACCAAACCCTGTGAATTAAGCACTTTGCTGCATCTCCAGATACCTGAATGCAATTAAAAATCTTGCTTAATGTGAATTAATGTGATTGGAGTCAGAATTCATCTTACTGCATGCTTTCTTTAAATGAAATATAATCTAATGATACATACCAGTTATTAGAGACAGTATATCATAACTCCTTCAGCACAATTCCAGAATGTGATCCTAATAGTTTGGTGTTTTGGACAGTACAATGCTGGAAGTTTGGATACCATGTGTTTTTTAAGTGATAGAAAAATTGTGTGAACTACCATTATATGCATGTTGTCTTCCAATAGCCATTGTTAAAATAGCAGTTCAGTTTTCCAGTATTGTTTACGGGGCTCAGAAGGGTAAAGGCCTGAAATAAAACAGCTTTTCCAACAAAGCCATGTAATTAAAACCTGACACTCAGCCACTAAAGAATTCCCCAGTGGCCAAATGAAAACTGAAGAGTGTTGAGGGATATCCGTGACGTGCTAAGTCTTATCTGGCTCCCAAATTCTAAACAATCAGAATTAACTGAGGAAAAATATTATTAGAGTGAGGTAAATTCATGGGGAATGTGAAGGACAGCTGGGAATGTGAATTAATTAGCAATATTGATATGTAGATCATGAAAACAAAGCTGTTCAACAAAATTGCTGTGTTTTTTTCCTCTTCCCAGACAATTACCAAGTCAGATCATCTTTAAAATTTTAACACTGATGAAAAAGCTGAGAAGTCCCATTCTGATGTGCCAAAGGATTGCAGGAGAAGGTATCCAGTTGTAAAGCCTGGGTACTGCCATTGCCTCATGTACATTTACCACTGCTCTCCAGTTACCTCTCTGAATATACCAGACCACTGGCTCTTGGTATGGAAATTTTCCAGGTTTGCTGGGATTTCTGATCACCATTGTGGACCTCATCACCAGAATGAAATAAAGCACTTGAAGCACAAATGATGGGTAAGATACTGTACCTAGTATTGCAGGGCTAGTCAGAGAGTAGGCTACTTTGTTCCTGAATTTATAAAATCAGCTCTAATTATCAGTATTTTAGTGCATCTGCCAGATTATGTAAAGCACCATGTGCAGTCCTCCTATAGGACTGAACCAACACCCTTCAAAGACAAAGACTGAGCTATTGCAAGCTATGCTAAAAATGTGACGATCTTTAACGTTGGGCATGAAATTCTTATCCTCTAGGGGAAAGGCATAAAGAAAGCTTATAATGCTGGGTGACTAGTGAGTTAAATCCACAGGAACTAACATCTGGCTACAATCCCTTCAGATTACCCGGAGTCTTACTGGAAGGAGAAGAAAGCACATCATTTCAGTAGCCAAACAGTATAAAAAATAATGACGTAAATTATCCTTTGAACAAGCTACTAATCCTCAATGTGTGTATGTACATTTTGGGAAGATTGGAATTTTAAAAACACTTGCTCAGTGTATATCAAGACTCCACAAAAGTTATTTCATCTTTATTTTATGCAATGCAAATGTAATTCACTTTTCCTATCCATATTCCCTGTTCAAGTGAATAAAAAACATCACAGACTTTTAAAAATTATAGTATTAGCATGAAGAACAATAGGCATCTTTCTTGTGGCACCATAGGAAAACTGCAATAACCATTTCGTGAAAGAAAAGACATAAATGCCATTAATCTAAATTGCCAGGGAGCAGATGAGGAGGCTAGCCAACAAATCATTTATTGTTGTAAAATAAAATCATCCTTTTATGTGTATGAACATCAGTGGTACTGGGAGAGTTAAGAGCATATTAAGAAGCTTAAGAACCAAGTTCACTATTCCAGTTTCTTTAGAATTATATCTGTGACTTTTAGTTATTTCATCATGTCTATGTGGTAACCTCATGATACAATCCTGCTCCCAGTCTCTTTTGGGAATCCTCCTCTTACCGTCTTCTTGCTTTTGACGCTGGGCTGGCACCAGTCACGGTACTTGGGCAGCGTGTCCTCCCTCCCTTCCAGCACAGCCCATTGGTTTCCAGCACCACTTACCTGCTGTGCTCCTCCCTGGTCTTAAAACACATTTGGCTGCTTCTCACATTAGTTACGAGGTTGAGTGAGATGATTACTAAATGCTTTGCCATGGTTTGTCTCCCAGGAGCTTGCACACATCAGGGAGGAGACATCTTTCTCCAAGAGCTACACTGGCAATCTGCTGCTCAACCATGTTTGTCCATTGACTTGTTGGTTCACATTTTTGTAATCATTTCCACAAGCTGGCCTGGTGGAGCTGTCAGCCTCAGTGGTCTTTTAATTCCCTGTAGTTCCTCTTGGAATACTTTTTAAATCACGCTGTTCACTGGGCAGCCAGTAAAACACTTGAGCAGTTTTGGCTGTCACTTCTCGATGGCAGAGAACAGCCCTGGCACGCACAGGTGTTGACTCCCTCCCTGTGTGCTCCCCAGCTCCCTTCACCTGCCTTCAGCCAGAAAGAAGTAAATACAAGTGAGAAAATAAGATGGAATCACACAATGTTCTAGGTTAAAAAAAAAAAAAAAAAGAAAAAAAAGAACTAGGCTAATTAAGTTTATATTGGCCAAAAAAAAAAAAAAAAAAAAAAAGAAAAAAAAGAACTAGGCTAGTTAAGTTTATATTGGCCAAAAAAAAAACCAAAAAACCAAAACTATTCTCCCTAACCCAAACCCTGCTGTACAAACAAAATAGTTACAACACCAAAAATATGTGTAAATGGCAGTGTCCCATCTTCAGGTGTGGACTATAACACATGGCTTTCTGTTATGGATTCCTCTGAGAATCCTGCAAATTAACTGCAGTTAGCAACTACTGCTACAATTAGTGTCTTATTTTTAAGGACTAGGGTTTTTCTCCTTCACTGCATAGCTGATAGCAATGATGTTAATTAACCAGGCTCCCTTCCAGTTTGCAGATCCAGTTAAGGATTACTATGGATTGTCACATAAATAGAGCAGTAGCTAGGAGTAGGGTTTTGTGTATGTTTCTCTTGTTAAAAGCAAAAGACAGTCAAGGGGAAAAACCAGCCCAACACAAGTTTTACAGTGGCTCCCTGCAGTGTAGAGTGGTGGAACAGAAGATGTTCTTTCAAACTAGTAATTGAGGAAGGGCAAGGAGTAGACAAATGTAAACCTTCCAGCAGCGTGCCTTTGCATAATTCACTATTCATTTCAAATATTGGAATTGCTGAATTCAGAATTGCTGAATTTCCATCTTGAACTCATGAAAACATTAATTTCAAACCAGCAGCTATCTCAAAGTGCTCACTACCAGGTGCTTTGCAGGAAGGAGGTTAAAAAGATAGTAGTAGTGGCTAGGGAAGAATAACAATGTGCCAGTGGGGGGAGGAACTTTCTTTAATTTTCCTAGCATTGTCCTGAAAGCAAGAATCTCGCTTATATTTTGCAAAACCAAGCAAATCTTTTAAAAGCAAACCAAAACAGATACAGCTGCAAAGGGTAGGTTTGTCTCACCTTATTTTAACTATCTAAAAATTAGCTGGTTTCAGCTATTTGTCCACACTTCTCCTGTAGCCAATGGAAATAACAGACAACAACCAGCATTTGGCATTTCATCCTGGCCCAGGAGAGATACATCACCCTGCAGCAACATGTGTTCCTGCCATTTGCTGTTGGAAGGGACCCAGGTGCTATCTTGGAGCAGAAACCTGTCTCAGATGTTTATAAGCAGGTGAGATGAATCCCAAATGGCAAGACTGCAATGTGCTTTCCATTAACAATAGGTGAACACTGAAAAGCAGAGAGATGCATGTTTTGTCCAACTCTCACAGTTCCCACAAATGTTTATGGAAGATATCAAATGCAGATCAACTCACACTCTGTATGGATGCTGCATCACGGAAATCAGCAGAAAAATAAAGAAGCAAATATCCATTGGTACTGATATGAGTAAGCAAGGATCCAAAACCACCCATCATGAAAGCTGCTGGTAATTTTGCCTCCTGATGCTCTCCTTGCTCCTACTGCTCTCCAACAAAGCCATCAAACATTTGCACAGTGCCAGGAGGGAGGTCGCTCTGGTACATGGGTGCACCTCCAACTGAGAGTAGCAGGGGGGAGGCATTTAACATTTAAACTGCAAGCAGAGGTGTGACATCCTTACCAGAGCTGTGGGATGGCATAATGGCATGTTAGAGCATAACGACAGCCTTTTGTATAAGGAGGTGCCTCATGCTCAGAAAGGTTGAAACGTTCATGCAAATTGTAGATGGCTATTTTAGTGGAATATGACCCAGACATTGTATTGATTAAATGGGGTTTTTTTGCCTTGTCTGAATGGAAGACATGCACTAAACCATTCATGCACTAGCGAAATATTTCCAAAAAAAAAAAAAAAGAAAAAGAAAAAGAAAAGCAGTTAATTTACTGGGAACATGAGAAGTTAAGACAAACTTGCTTTTTAAGAATTGCTGTTATCCTTTACCTGCAAAGTGCCTCTGCTTATCTGGAAATGTTTTGAACACCCTGAAAGTTTAGGCTGCTTTAAAGAGTGGTTCTGAACACAAAGAGCATGTAGAAAGCAATGTAACAGTCTGCTCGAAGAAAGAACATTTTTTCTTCTGACAGTTTCTGACCATACTGATGAGAGCAAAACTGTTGAGCAAAACTGGCGTGCTTCTCTGAGCTTCTTTTACTATAGCTCTTGTCCGTGGCAAATAGACATTTTATTTTATAGATGCACATTATGCTTATTCTTACACACCATCTGCAGTTTTCTCTGCTTCTCATTGGTGATTATTCCTCTTGAAATGAAAAGATCAGGCAAATTAATGTACAGCATTCCCATGAATCCTTCCTCCTTTTCCTTTAGGACGTTCCTGAAATGCAAATGTTGAGAACAAGAACTGGTTCAGTGCTCTCGATGACAGCTGTCTGTGTCAGGGTTAGTTAAACTCCATCAGGTAGCCAGATATTCCTAGAGAGAAAATCTTTGTTATTAAAACATCCACGCTCGCGTACGTTTTATAGCACACAGTCTGGTGATATGACAGAATAAAAGATGGGTAGCTGGCGTGGGCTTTTTTCACAGACAGATTTGTCTCTTGCATTTAAAATGCATTAAGTGAGTTTGTCTTTACTGAAGGCTGAATGCTGAGTTGAAGCACAACCTGTGAGCCCTTAGGTCAGAGACTGGATTTGAATGAGGAGGTGGGGGATCAGCATGCACTGTGTAAATACAGTTTATGGACCCAGGAATAAATGCCACCTCCCCTCAGCTGAAGGCTATGTCCAGCAGTATACTATTATGAAGTTGTTTTTTTTCTGGAAAAGAAAAGCAAATTTGGTTTCATAGCCTGGTTTTAGTCCCATATGTGTTTTTCATTTCCCAAACTGGGGATTTTGATTGCAAGAACCTCTGCATGAAGTTCTCTTTTTCCCCTGGCACCTTTGCTGACATACCCAGCTGGGTGCTGATGCACGGTTGAGCAGACAGCCGCTATGATTATGGCCCTGCAACATTTTGATAAGAGAAGCGAGGCAATTTTCTATGTCAGACTGTGATGTGGTATAAAAAGCCTATTTCTGTTAGTCTATTTCAGCTTAAGTACCTGTGCACTGTTCATGCCAGCCTCAGCTAGAGAATAACACCATGATAAAATTTGTGAGAGAAGGCAAGCTGCTCCAAAAGCAAAACTCCAGGTATTCTGGACAGATGTAAAAACACAGCCACCAGCTGTGCTTTGAGATGGACCAAATGAAGAGACTTTGAGGCAGACAAAGGCGAAGTCCCAATGATATTGGGACTCATCCAAATGCCTGCATCAAAAACCTGTGGAAACAGGGATTAGTTACTGTAGTAGTTGCAAAGATGGAGCCAGTTGCAAACTGTGGTGGTGTGCAGCACCTGCCACTGCTGTGACATGGTCCGGTTTAGCTGGAGCAGGGTGCACAGCTCACCCTCAGCTGTTGCAGGGAGCAGGGGCTTCTGCTTGCAAATAGGGCTGAGTATTGCAGCTCGGGACAAAACTCCTCCAAGGCAGAGCATGTCTATAAGGTGGGAGAGATACTTCACGTTGCATCAGCTTCGTGTGCTCCGGTGTAAAACATTGCCAGATCAGGATGCTGCATTTTACAGATCCGTGGTGTAGAAGCAAATGATCCCACGGTGGGTAGAGCTTGGGGCAATGAAGGGATGTTTTATTGGTAATGAAAAAAAAAGGGGGAGGGAGTCAGCATTTAAGTCAGAGGGATAAAGACAACAGAGAGTAGCTTTTCCATTGCAGGCGGCTTTTGCCCAGGGGTGCAAGGTGAGGGAAGCGGTGGCCGTGGGTGCTGTGTCCCATGAGCGTTGTGTGCCATGGAAATTTTCTGGAAATTGTCTTTGTTCTGATTTTAATTTTCCTTTCTGTTTTTCCTCTTCCAGGACAGGGTGTATCCCAGCACAGAGCTCTAGAGCAGAGCGGTCCTTCTGCTCCCCCCTGGCTGTCCTCTCCCACAGCGGCTGCTTCTGGAACAGGAATCCAGCTGAAGCAGCAGGTAGCTTTTGCACTCTAACATCTGGAAGCCTCCTCAGTGATTCTTTGCAGATCTCATTTGTTTCCTGTGTTTACCACTTTATGTGTAGTTTCCAAAGCACAACTCACATGGAAATGATGAAGCACATTTAATTTAGACATATTTTCAGAGTTTCTTTGCTGCAGACAGAAATTGCTTAAATGAGTAAATATATTCCATTCTGCAAAACTCACTGGGTTGTTTTGTTAGACACAGACATTACCCACAGCAAACATTTTTAATTAGTGGCTCTCTAGCAGTCATGTTACCGTTCTCACTTGCCTTACACTGAGGACAGTTAATTTCTGTGTTTATCTGGTCTACTTGGGATGTACATGATGTGCTAATGAAGAGGGAGAGAACAATAATGATGCTTAGCACTTGTACAGCACTTATTCCATCTTGCTGCATAAATATGTACTGATGAATCTTCATACAAGCCCCAAGGAATAGATTAATACTATTATATTTCTATTTAGGGAAATAGAAGCAGAGAGGTGAAAGACAATATGAAAAGGAAACAGAAGCACACGGATGTACTTTTTGAAGCTTTTTTATAGCATAAGAAAGGGGCCTGTAGATGTTGTTTGTAATTCTGCTTACAGCTTACATTTAGGTGTAACAGGAATATTAAATCTCGCCTGCCCCTGGCTTCACTGGGAACTTGACAAATGAGGAGCAGAAACATCCTTAGAATTTAACTAAAAGGTGAGAAAATTAAACTGTCAGGGAGGGTTTTTCTTCCAAATGTTTTATTTCAAGAGGCATTAAAGATAGTAAAGACTTGGAAACCGGAAGAATAAAAATCACTTATCTCAGTTAGGCGCTGCTTCCTCACCGTTCTGCTTTCTTCAGAAGTAACCATTCTGCTCCTCCATGGACAGCCCTGCTTCAGTACTTTCTGGGCTGCTTTTGTGTCAGGTGCAGGACCCCACACCACAGTCCCTGGACCTGTGTTTTAAACCCAAACTGAGCAAGAAAAAAGGAACCTGGTTTTGGACAGAAGATAAGCACTGGCTGTTCTATCATCTTCCCTTTGAAAACCTCTCCAGTACTTCTTTAGTGACATATATTTAGTTCCAAAGAGCATAAATTAATCCCTTCAACAATTAAGATACTTTATTCTCTGATAGCATTACTATCCTTGAAGAAACACAATACATAGATGCATTTTGTAGCTCATATTCCTTGAAAAATGCATTTGTCCTTTCCAAACAGAGACATTATGTTCTTAAAATCCATTTTCAGTTGAAAAGCCTTCCACTGCCTACATACAAGTGTGGATGTTTTCTGATTACCACTAATCAAACTTTAGGGTTGATGCGTTTCCTGTTCGAGGGAGAGCGAGATAAACTCCTGTTAATGAAAGAGGGGAAGCAACATTAGTCTCAGGGGTTAAAACGGATGCGCTTAACTTGACTTCCATTAAGTTGTCAGAGGGCGAGTAAAAACTGATATTAAATAGAGCACGTTCAATTAGGTGTGATGTTTTTGTATACAGAGTACTTAATGAAAAATGTGTTTACATACTCAGTGATGTCTACTCTGCAAGTTGAGGCATGAGCATAACCACAGCGGTTTTTCCTCCTCTCTGTATGAAGAGTGGTGCTGCAGCATCTTGTGGGTTAGCTTGTGGATGGCACAGCTGCACTTGGGGCCAAACATGCCGCAAAGATGCTGCCACAGCTGGTTTGCCAAGACAGCATTTATTGGTGGGTGACAGGAGAGACCCTGATGAGAGTTTTGAGGCAGTAATGCTAAACCAGAAAGTGCTTCAGCAGAGCAAGGGAGGTAGGTAAGTTCTCAGAAGTCAAGTCCTCCCTCCTGCTTGCCACGAGTGTCCCCATATTGCAACCACACATGGTCCTGGTGTGCTTTCAGCAGGCACCCTGGATAGCCTGTGCCTCTGCTCTCAGGGGCTGCCCGGCACGTACCAAGCAGGAGAAACTTTGTGAGTCCTCTCATGACAAGCCAGCACACACCTCGCTGCTGCTTTGCCGGCACACCAGTATAAGGGTGAGGCTGGTGTGTCTTGCCAAAGTAAAGGGTTAAAAATGTCTTTGGCATATAGGAACCAAAGCTAAAGACAGATTAATGAAAACAAAGCGCATCATCTGCAGTTCGTTGCCTCTGGTTTTTACAAGTTTTTCAGGATTTTCTTCCAAAGTACCCCAAGCTAAAAGGTAACTTGGAGTTGAGGGCAGATTCTAGCGACCATTTCCAAGGCTGAAAGTGGCACTGAGGACCCTGCCCTCAGCTGTGGTCATCAGTCTGTGTTTGTACTCCAGGTTCATTGGAGTAGCTACCTGAGTACAGATCTTCCTCCTTGGAGTCTTTTCTCTGAGCTATCAGCAAAAGTACAAGTATTACTTTGATGTCATAGGTAGACCTGCCTTCTTCATGTCTTCCCTTAACGTACACCTTGTGCACCTTAGTTAACACATCGCTACTTCTTGTATTACCAGGGCTGCCGTGATGCTTTACAGATCACGCACCACGAGAAGCAGCGGTTGTTCTAACACCTTTGGAGAGCTGTGGCTTTCAGCTCATTGTGAACTTGGCAGCGAGTCTCTGCTGGTGATTTTGCCTCCTGTGTTAGGTAAGGGCTTTTTCTCCACCATACTTACTATTAGTCCCGTGGTTTTGACACTGCAGCTACTTAAGGTGCAAAGTGCAACAGATGAAGGTGGAGCCTCTTTGAGAGGTCCTTGTTTTTAGTAATTTACCATTTTCGCATGTAGCTGTTGCAGCAAATGCTACAGTTGGATTTTGCCATAGAAGAAGGCGGTATAGAGACCAGCAGCTTCGGGGAGACTGCAACCATGCAAATCTGCACTCATGGCTGTCCCACATCCAGGATAGCCTGGATGCCACTTGCAGTCTCCTGTGATGTCTGCTGCCTTCTTTAATGGAGTTTTTGCTCACACCAGTTTAATGCTCTGTATTTTTTGGTTCCAGAAGGAAAACAGTGATATTACTTGCAGTGATGTCCTAATAAATTTTAATTTCACTAAAATAAACCGCAAGCGATCACAAG
>NW_010099652.1:0-2132 GCF_000699245.1 Pterocles gutturalis | reverse complement strand
GCATGTAATTACTCACGCTCTTTCTTTTGATTTTTTTTTTTTTTAAAGGACACCTGCACAAAGCACGGCACTTAAAATTGCTCATTTGGTCTGAACTGGCCCCACTCAATCTCCTGGCAATCAGAGGAACCACAAACCCCATCAATGTAAATTTATTTTCTTAAGTGAGCAAATGCAAGCATGTGCTGTGTCAACACAGTCAGACTGAACCTCACCGCATCTCCTAGTCCCTCTGAACCATTTACAGGCAATAATCTTTCTAAATCTTCCTCAGCCTTGCAGCTCCCCCAGGTACTTTTGGGGCAGGTGCCTCCCCAGCTGGTCATTGCCTGTGGGTTCCAGGGGTCAGTAAGGGCAGGTGGATGGGGCTGATCTCTTGTATGAGCCCATTAGCTTTTGAGAGAGAGGCTTAAGGCAGAGACTAAAACATGCTAAAAGCCATGGGATCCTCAAAAGTATGAAGAACATAGTTGCCTCACCTCTTTGTTTTTTAATGGAGATTACTCCCTCTAATATATAAAAATGTATTGATTTCTCTTTTGAGTCAATGATGAAATGTGTCTTCGCAGCTTTTCTTTTCATTAGGCTGCATTCGTTACTTGTGCCAATAAATCATGATGTAGAGCTATGCATGGCGCTCCGACTGGGGCCATCAGCCTGTTCTGTCCGAGGAGAGCAACCCGCAGTCGGAGCCGCTCCCTGGGAGCACAGCTGTCCCTGGGAGGACCAAAGCAAGGGGGTTAGGAGCTGTGGAGATTCTGGCAATCCTTCCTAGTGTTTGCTGGAGCTACTGAGCTAGCACTTGGGATTTTAAATTGTGAACTCTGAGATATGAGGGATGAAGTGAATATTAATTCAGTTCTATATATGACCAGAGCCCTTCTGGGGAGGGTGATAAGGCAGCACTGACCTGAAAAGGGCAGCTCGGAGTGTTAATGCAAACAGGAAATGGCAGGATGTGCAAACAGGATCTGGTGTTTTATCCCTTGGAAATCGGAGATAATTGTGTCGGTGAAAGGGTTTTGTGACCTTCTGCTAAATGAGGTGCTTGAAAGGAAACCGGCTGAGTCATGGGGTCACACCAGGAGCCTTTTTACTGAGCTGGGCGGGTGGGTGAGTTCTGCTTTCACACGATCCTCACCGGGCTTCCTCCGATTTACTTTGTCTGAAATTGGAGTTTTTGGCTGAAAAAATGCTGTATTAAGCCGTCTGTGCAGAGGACAATGTATTCTTCCCTATTCCATCTCATCAAACAAACCTTTAGAGGCACATTTACCAGGTTAGGGCTGGAAACCATCTCAGGCTGCTCAGTCAGATCAAAAGCTTTGGCCTCTCGGCAGTGCTTCCTGGGGAGGTGACAGAGCAGGGCTCTCTGTGCCAGCAACGGACACTCTGCCGTGGGCTCTCTTTTCTGGGGAACTGGACCACAGCACTGGAGAACGTTCATTTTCAAATAAAAGCATTTTAAATAAAATCAGGGTGTAATGCACTTTATAGCACCTCTCCTAGGACAGAAACTGGGAGCAGCAGGTTTCCACTATTTGCCTTTCCTCTAATTCCAGTTATTAGTCAGCTGGCTGGCATTTCTGATGCAATCTTTGTACTGGTGTGAAAGTAGCAGCACATCGCATGACGGGTAAATCTCTTTTCTTACCAATAAATAAATAAAGCAGTTAATTTTTAGCATGTTATTGCAATAACAGTGCTAACAATAAAAATGAATAGCAGTTACACTTTGACACAGTTGAAAAATAAACCTGGGCCAATCCTTATCACTAGTATGAGAGGCTGCTCTCATTTATTCTGCCTCTCTTTTTCATTGCAGTGAACGGCATTTTTACATTGACACTTTGCTAGTTATCTTTTCTGATATCTTGTCTGCACTTCCCAGCATGCTGAAAGGACAGTGGTAGACATTGCCCTACTGTGGTTATAGTGGTTTTAAAACCTGTCTGCTGGTCAAACACCACGCAGCCGCCCAGTCACCCTCCCCCCTCCTGGGGTTGGGGAAGAGAATTAAAGGGGTGAAGCAAAAGGAGACTTGTGGGCTGAGATAAGAACTATTTAATAACTAAACTACAATAAAATTGAAAAAATAGTAAAAATTATAATAGTAATAGTAATATATACAA
>NW_010099651.1:9674-16808 GCF_000699245.1 Pterocles gutturalis | reverse complement strand
CATCAGGAAGTTATCATCAATGCACTGGTTTTGAATTAAGAGTGGGGTCAATATGACTGACCCTTGCTTGCTCATAGGAAAAAGCAGCCCTGGCTCAGAGTGCCTGTGCTGGGGTGGCTGATGTCTACTCTGGCTCCTGTCTGCTGCTTTTTAGGCTATGATAACATTAGCTAGCAGCTTGGACCCCAAAGAGCAGATCTGCAGAATGAGAGGATGGTGCTGAAGACTTGGTGCCCACACCATAGCCCTCCTGGGGCTTTACCAGGCTGATGTCCCATGAGCTGAAGGCCTGTTTGCAGCTGGTGTGATCCTGAAACCCACCTTTGTTTTTATGTCATTGGTCTGTCAGGCTATCTTGAAGGGATGGGCCCCTTCTTGCTTCTGATGTCTGCTTGCTTTGTAGGTTACTTCTGCTCTGATGAAAAAAGGAATGCTGTTTCCCATCTCTTATTTCTAAATTTCCTTTCCCTCTGACATTGGACATATAATGGATTTTTTAAATCCAACCCACCATTTAGCGTTTTTCTCATTTTCAAGATGCAGATTGTTCCTGAAGGATAGTTCCATAGGAAAACCTGGGTGTTTGGGCAGTCTGGATATCTTTCCCACCCCTGCACTAATACTGATCTAGAAGTGCAACTAAATTATGAAAGCTGCAGAGCATTAATCTTTTCCTATCACCAGGTATAGTCTTGGTCCATCCTATTATCTCTGTTATCCTTGGTTTTGGCCTTTAACAGAATTGGCAGTTTCAGGAACATGTTGCTTTCAAAACCCCTGAAGCTCTCTGGGGTTGCAAATGAGGAGACAGCTTTGAACAAACATCAGTGAACTGACCCTGAAAAACAGTCCTTTTGATCTGTTCTTTATAAACAAGAAACAATTTATAACAACCACGTTTAGCATTTCCAAAATAAATATGGGGTAGTTCTTGGGTCTCTGTTGTAGCTTTCCCCTTCCAGCTGACCAGGCTGTTCTCGGTTCTTCCCTAGCACCTTTGGTAAGAAAGTAGAGGGTGGAAAGTTAGAGGAGATCAAGGTGAGGGACAACTGCAGAGGTGTTGGAGGAAGCCCCAGGAGGAGGAGCAGGGATGTGTGCAGGAAGCAAATGGACAGCAAAGGCATGGAGGACCTGGGCTGCAAACCTCAGTGTGCAGGGATGAGAGGAGGTGGGCTTGTTTGGGTGACTTCAGTAAGGGGTGCCCTAGGTAGGGGGGATGTTGGGGAGAGGATTTAAACCATGACAGAGAACAAATGAGTCTCAAAGGGAACTTGTGAGGGATTAAAATACTGGACTGTGCAGTGGGATATATTTGTTCAGGGAACTGGTGGATATGAGGCTTTATGTAAAACAGCCTGCAGTATAAAGATTTACATGACATTTGAATATCAAAAATACCTGAATCTTTCTGCTAATGTAAGCAGCTTGTTGTAATGCAGCTTTTAAGGTCTGCTTTTCTGTGAACAAACAGCTAGACAAGAATGGTCCTCATTAATTTGGTCCTCTTTAATGGTGTCTGTATCTGAGTCAAAGCCAAGTGCTTTAAAATCAAATCCTTCAAAGCAAAAAAAAGCTATTATTCAGCTGTGAGTTGAGAACCAGAGAACAGACTAAAAACAACTCTATGTAGTTTTAATACAGAAGGAATGCATTTTTTATGAAGCTTTCTAAATACAAATGACTTCTCTATTGCTGCAGTATTAAAGTTCAGGACTTTTGAAAAAGAAAGAGTAGCCTTTTGTTTCAGGTGTTCGTTTAACATCCCATGAAACACCTTTTTGGAAAGACAGTAGAGGAGGGTGAGTAAAGCCTTTTTTTTTTTTTTTTTTTTTTAGCAGGCAGTGACCAAGAGTTTGACTAGTGATGAAACAGTCTTTCTGTGATGTGACTACTGATGTTTGATTTGCTGTTCTGTAAGTCTGAAGCCAGCTCTTCTTGGTGCTAATAAAGACCATAAATTACAAAATGCATTCAATACTAGTGCTGTCTGGATTCAAAATACCCAGCTACTTATTCTGCAAAACAGAGTGTATTGTGTTAGAAAACTTAAGTTCTACTTTACATCTGAACTACAAAAACAACTGCTCATTTCAAAAAGTCTGCTACTACATATTTTAAAAGATTAAACCATCAGAGCAAAGAGGAGGAGATTAAAAAAAAAAAAGATATTTGCATAAAAAATTCAGAGCATAAGGGCCCTGAGATGCTTTCTGGGCCTCTCGATTTTTACACCAGTCAAGGGACACAACTCCCAGCGCAGCAGAGGACCCTGCAGGGGCAGAGACGAGGCGTGGATGCCATCTAGTGGGCTCTAGTCACTCAGGACAGGGACAGGAGTTGTATGTTTCCAGGTGATGACTTGATTCTTTACGCATTGCACAGCCCTGAATTAGCTTATTTTCACTTCAACACTCCTAGCTGCAGTCTGACTTACAGGCATTGGGTTTCTTTATGCATGCTACATTAGTAAAACTACCTCATGTTGTGGATTACTCTTGTAGGCTACTGTAGTACGTACTTGAGAAGGTAGTGTTAAGTTATAAAGTCTGTCTGGCAGGTGTTTCACAAAAATCAGTAAACCTTGCCATGCAAGGGAGAGTTTATTGTTAGAAAAGAAAATGATCACAGATTTCAAATGAAATACAGCATTTATTAATTGGGAGTAATTTTCCACGCTACACCTTTAAAAAGGCCCAACAGTACAATTCTGGAGAGGGCTTTTGCTAGAATTTAGTGGTATTTGGACTAGTTTATCTACTCTTTTCTTGCAAAGGCTCTTGGGCATGTTGGCATTTCTAGATCATTACGTTACAGTTTGAGAAGTTGGGGCTAAGAGGCATGTGCATGTCAAAATCCCTCCGAATGATGTGTTTGTCGCTCCCAGACCAAAGATGGGAGCATGGCATCCTCCTCTTGGGAGCAAGAAACACGATAACAGAAGGAAGGTGTGTGATTTGCAAAGCATACTGGCATCTGCTAGCATTTTGGTCAAAAATGTTATCCAAGGTGTTTTCTCGCTGAGCCACTGATGCTTCTGTGGTGTTTTGTGGAGGCCAGGAACATACTCAGAGTTTGCAGCCTGCGGTCCCACTTGGCTGATGTTCTTGTTCTTCTGACTTCAACATAAAAACAGGTGTGAGCTGTCGTAAGAAATCATTCGGTGACACCTTGGACTGGCTTTGAACTTGCTAGTTTGGTGATGAATTATGTCACTAAACGATGACGCCACTAGAGGGCAGAGAAGTACGCTGTTTGGGATAACTGTAAGCATTGGCAGTGCTACGAAATGAAGAAATGGTAAATCATTCAGAAAATCCAGTGCCATCTGCCTTTTCGATGCCTTTGGCAGAGCTGACATCTCAAAGCATAAATAATGCTTTTTATGTCGGGTATGAATAAAAAGCCATCAAAGTGAGTTTCCACTTATATGCTGCAGTTTGAGCCCATCAGCCTCTATCTCCACCCTGGCAGGGGTGGGACCCGTAGTGTCCCTGCAGTGAGCTGTGGGTTGATGCGGGCAGGGAGTAGCAGCCGGGTGGGAGCTGGGTAATACGAGTAGCCTTTGAGCTGACTTTGTTAAACACTAGACAGACACAATGGAGGGAGGAAGGGACGGACTTGGGTACCTTGGGCTCCCTGTGGGGACTTGTTAGTGTCCCCTTTGTGTCATGCTGGTGTGCTAAAGGGAACAGCTGTTAGTCCTCATGGTGGGGAGCCAATCTGATGTGCCACACGTGTGTCATGAGGGGTGCACACAGCACTTGCCTCTGCAGGCCGTGAGCAACTGGATCCCAATTTCAGCTTTGGTAATGAGGGAGGTTTGGGTTTAGGCTCTCTTCCCATTTCCCTAAAGCTTTGATGGTTGTCTGGGATACTCAGGACAGCTGTGGTGCCCCACCTTTAATTGGGATCTGCAATTGCAGCTCCTTGCTGTCTCTGTGAACATGTTTTCTCCTTGCTGGCTACTGTGTCAAACAGTGATACGCATGCTACGCTCATGGAGCAGACTTGTTTTCTCCTTTTTGCACATTGTTATCTGAGAAGTAAGCATCTATATATATCTGAATACATTAAAAACAATTCCAAGAAATACCTTATTAAAAACATTAGTGTTTTAATTAGGCAGCCACCTTTGAAGTTTTATGGCACTCATGTGGCTTGTGCATGTGTTTGGGTATTTAGCAATACCTCTCCATTATGTAATGCATCTTTTTTTGTAAGTGACATTTAAGAAATAACAAAAATTATAAATATTGTAATGGCTTTATATGGAAAAATATTTTGACTCATTTCTTCAATGCAGTCTGTCCTGTCACATGTTTCTCAAGCTTTACTGTATTTAATCATTAGGCCTGTCTTTCACATTGTATAGTTTCAGCTATTTCAAATGCCACTTTTTGCTTCAAATGAAAACCCATGGCTGTCTGCTGGTAAGCATGGTAGCACTTACAGGTTAAGAATGTTTAATTCAAATAACAACACAGTTTTAGTCTACAACTTATTTTGATGCCATTGAAGGCATCCTGTAACATGCTCACAGGAGATATGTGGTTGTAGCCCCATGCAGTGCAGGAGGGGTACTGCCAGTGGCTTTAGCAGTGGCAGGTTGGGGCCCTGCTTGCTCTTTGCTGCCAGAGGAAAAGCTCGTCCCCAGTTCAGTCCTGCAGCAGCACTGCAGGATGTGTGCATGGCCCTATCAGCAGATGTCTCATGTATTTTGGGGCAGGTCCTTCACAGGGGTCGCAGTATGCGTTAAGGTAAGTCCCATGACGGCAGGTTAGTGGCTTGTGGAGGCACTGGCCTCCCTGGAGGCATTTTCTTGATTAAGCATAGTGGCAGATTTAAGGCAGACTGGTTGCCAGTGGGAGGTAGCTGATTGCACAGCATCTAATTACAGGCTTTCCACTCTACAGGGTAACCTAGTGTCACACATAAACCTGTCGAAATTCCTCCAATGTAGAAAATATGCTGGAAAGTCAAGCTGACCAGCAGCAGGGGTAGCAGATAGCCTACAACCATGTTCAGGTGAAGGAGTGTCTTCTGTGGCTTCTTCATGCCATGGTTTTTACTTCCTCACCTTTTGCTTGGCTTTAACCATCTTGAAATAAATGTTTGTCAGAAAATTGTGCAGTATGGTAGATACCAGTAAATAAAAGGGCACTTCAAACAGGTTTGCAAAGTAAGGGAAATATTTAATGTTGTTCTGGTGGTGCCAATAACCCCTGTTACAGAATAAGGCTGGAAAGGGGTTTTCAGCCAACGTTATGCTCTGATTTTAAACTGAGTTTCTCTTAATTCCAAAAGCCTGGAGGCTCCCTAGACTTAACTTCTCTGAGACAGCTTCATTTCTCCCTGAAGTCGGAGTTAGAGATGAACATAATCAACAGCTATTTAAGGAGGTAGGAGCAGGTAGGAACTTTCAGGTTTGTCTGAGACACCTGCAATGCAGTGTTTAGTCAGTGAGGTGTCTGATGGAGGAAAAGAAGCCATTAAAAGGCACATGGGGGGAACTTAGTATTAGGAGTTAGGCTACAGCAATTACCATTAGTGATGGAAGTCTCAGAAAATACTGCAGTACAACAGCACTGCATAACAGTACGACTGTTGTTCTAAAGATTTAATAGAATGGGGGGGGAGGGTGGATTTTTTTACCCTCTATCTTGAAAACAGTCCATCTGGGCAGGTATCAGGCTTCCCAAGATGATGCTCATCAATTATAGATACTGAAGAATACTAGTCCTCTTGCCTAGTGTCCGTGCTTCACATGATTCTCCTCTGATCTAGCTGCCACACCTCCAAACTGGGATTGCTAAACTGGAAGAGCAGAGAGGGATGGTATTTCTCGTGGGAGTGCTGTCATAGGTCAATATCCCTACTGACACTGAGAATTCTCTGTTGGTTTCATGGCAGCAAGACATAACGTAGAACTAAATGACACATTTTCTTGCATGAGAGTATAGTTTTAAGTGTAAACTAGTTAACTCCTTATGTATCACAAAAGTTGCTTCAGGACATGGGATACCGTGTCCTCTGTGTAGGTGTGAGAACAGAAAGGGATCAGGAAGGAACTAGCGAAATGCAGGGATGAAAAATAATTCTCTGTGGTCTTACTGAGCTTACTAGAGCTTTCCTTTCAACAGACTATTAAACCTTTAATCTCTTTTTGCCTTTGCTTCAGCAAAATGGAGACTTCCATTGTGGCTTCTGGTATTTGGTACAGGTCTTATACAACTCTTTCTAAATCTGTATTTATTAGGAAGAGATAAAAAGAATGAAAATTGTAGCTTCTCATTGTTAGTGTGTTTTCTCATGTGATTTTTAATAGAGCAAACATTCCTCATTTTTGGGAAATCTGATATTTCAAATACTTCCTTCCTTTTGTTAGTCTAAGTACAACACAAGAAGAGCTTCTGCCTTAGTGTTGTGTTTCAACATCTGATCTTTCTGATCTAAACCAGAAACAGAAATAATGAAAAAAGAAAATATTTGGCCACAGCATTAGAAACAAAATGAACCTCACTGTGGGTGAACTTCTTGTTTTGAGGGGGCACTGTGCTTGAACATTCACGCCGTTAATGTGCGATGAAATCAGAGTACAGGATTCTGATACTGTCAAAAGAAAAATGGCATTTATCTTGTGGCTCTGGGGTTTTGTTTAATTGCTAGGAAGTTGTTTAAAGTCTTAGTACCTAGCTCTGTTAATAAGACAGAACTCTTCAAGGGGAAGTGAATGTGCTGCGTTCATGAAATGATGTGAGTTTGTGGTATAGGATTTTGTGAAATATCTTCAAGGGAAATGATACTGTAAGGTCCCGTATTGTAGAAATTAGTATATTGTGCTTGTAAAACAATGTATAAATCTAGTTGTTTTAATTATGTTATGTGACTTATTTAAGTGTGGAATCCACTAGAATAGTTTTTAGAGAGCCAGTAGTTAAGTATTGTTTGGAAACAGTATATGACCTCCTAAAATAAAGTTGGACAGGTTAGAATAAGAAATAACACAAAAATTAATTTAAGCTTGTTATATTTTGGGAGAACACAGGGAATTCTTCATTTTGTTTTAATTTCTTGGGTTAAAGTTCATTTTTATTTTCCTTGTTCTAGGGCTAAGAGCATCAGCATTGTACTAGC
>NW_010099651.1:0-9664 GCF_000699245.1 Pterocles gutturalis | reverse complement strand
TTTAAACTGTCAAAACAATTTCAAGTGCCTAAACCCTCACAGAAGGAAGGTTAGGTTTTTCAGGGTAGTTTTTCTTTTCCCCTCTCAAACCTTTCAACATGATTTGAAGAGATGAGCATGTTGGAGATAATTCACCACCATATCTACACTTCAGTACCTCTACCCACATACTTTTTGGGATATTCTGATTAGGAGCTATAATTTATTAAAGTGAAGGACCTAGGTACGTGGAGTGAAGAAAGTAATTTCTCCAATAGAAGTTGGCCAGTTGACTTTTGGTATGGTATAAATGGTTCAAACTCTGTTATTGACAGTTATAACAGCAACTACTTATTTGTTTTGATGTCAGTCTGCAGGTGCTGGGGGTTCTTTATGGTAAAATGAAAACTCTGTTAAAAAGAGTGGTAAGATAGTCAGCTTTAGCCCTCCCTCCCCATTTTTGGTAATTTAGTGATCCACTGAAGCAGATCATTTCACTGATGGGCTTCAGCCAGTAAACAGCCAGTTGTTCTAATTTATTGGTTCGTTACTTATTTGTTTTGATGTCAGTCTGCAGGTGCTGGGGGTTCTTTATGGTAAAATGAAAACTCTGTTAAAAAGAGTGGTAAGATAGTCAGCTTTAGCCCTCCCTCCCCATTTTTGGTAATTTAGTGATCCACTGAAGCAGATCATTTCACTGATGGGCTTCAGCCAGTAAACAGCCAGTTGTTCTAATTTATTGGTTCATCACAGTGTTTTTCAGGTCTCTGGGTTTATGCTCATAGTTCTTATTAATGTCAGCATAGCAGATATTATTAAAGCTACCTGTGTGCTGTATTTTAGCCACTGTGTAACAAAGCTGTCACAGCAATGCAGCATGATGCTGTTCCCTCTCTACCTTGGAGTTACAAACCAGCACATGCAGATTTTGATGTAAAAATCTGTTCCAAAGCACAATAATGTGTCCTTATTTTGAAGTGATGAGCATCAGAGAGGATCAAGTGAAGATTTTATTCTTACATGTGCCCTCAACTTTGCCTGTTGAGCTCTGTTTCTGAAAAAAAAAATTCTTGTGGCCAGAGTGGAGGTCTCTGGGGTCCCATGCACAAATGAGGGGAGGAGAGTCTGCTGGAATCCCCATGCCAGTGGCATCCCGGTGACCTCTGTTTCACACAGCCGTGGTGCACCCTCGCCTTACCTGCTGCAGCACTTCACCCACTCGTGAGTGATTTATGTGATCTGATTTGCTGCTGTCAGTTACCTCTGATTTGTGAACAAGCTGGAATGAGCCTCAGGGAAAGGGTGGGAAGGTGACAGAGAGATGCTTGAAATAAAGGTTACATACCTCCACACTCTGAAAGGCTAAACGTATAATCTTCCATAGGAGCTCTATAATTTCTGCTCTGCATGGTCATCTGGTAGGAAGAAAAACTGCTAACTGATGACAGCCTTGAAACAAGCAATTGAAGAGGTTTCTTTTTTTCTCCTACCTGCAGGTAGAAATTGTAGGAAGGGAGGGTGTGAAGAAGGAGCAGTTTGCATCTCTGACATGTGAAATTAGTCACTGCTGGCAAAGCATTGATTGAAATGTTACAGGAAGAAAGCTAGCTGTTCATAATAGAAATAATACAGGAACCTTTATTTTTACACAAACTTCCTGATGACTCGTTTGAAAAGTTTGTGGGCTTTGCAAAGGCATTCAGGTGGGACCTCACTGTTTCTCTGTCACATTGCTCCCAAGGGTAGCCCCTGGTGCAGAGCCCTGCTCACTTCTCCGTGGAAAGCCTTTGGGATGCCCCAAAACTGCTCCCTCTACATTCCTCTACATTTGGGTTCCTCTAGGTGTGAGCCTTGCCACCATCCCTTGCAGCGTCCCTGGGCAAAACCCTTTAGGTATCTGTGCAGTGTCAAGACTCAGCCCATACATGACCATTCCTTCTTGTATTCGGGGACCCTTCCTGACCTTATCTGTAGGCTTTTTAGAGCAAAAAGTGGTGGTAGCTGTAGGATTCCTGCACTTGTGTGCTGTGCTTGATGAATGTCCAGGTCTGAAGCCATTCCCCAAGGCTGCGAGTCAAAAGACATGAGACGGGTCTGGCTGTCGGGTGACATGGAACTTATTCCTGGCAAGATCTAAACTCTGGGTTGTCATCCATCCCTGCTCTTCTTACACAGGCTGTAAGCAAGGACTGGTCCTCTCAACTGAGTCCAAGGGCAACCTGGAGCACATCTGAGCTCATAGTGCAGAACAGAGTGACTCTCAAGAACCTCCAAACAGGGCCACCATCTTTCCTAAATCCATATTTCTCCTTCTTTGTTTAAATAATGAAGGCTGTGGAGCACATATTGCAAGGTGGACACATCAGCTTAGTGCCCTCATTAACCCCCAGCCCACCTAACTCCGGCCCTCCCACTCCTCCTTAATTTCATCTTTGCATTGTGTGCTGTTGCTGCATCAGGGTGGCCACAATTGCAGTTCAAACAAAAATTCAAGGGAAAGATCCTGCTGGGGAGATTAAATGTTATATTCCCTTACAAATAGACATGCCTCATGCTATGAACTGCTTTTTTTCATCTAAGTGTTCCTTTGGTTCAGTTGCTTAAAAAAAAGTATTGCAGAAGTGCCATATCTAGCCTGTCAAAGCATTTAGGCAGAGGTTTCAGAGCCTGGGTCAGAGTCTGGCAACACGTGCACTTGCTGTGGCATGCTGCTAGCCTGCTCTTGTGGCCTGTAAAACCATTGATAAAACAGTTTTGTTCAGTGCCAGAGAATAAAAATCCCAAAAACTCAGGCCAGAGTTTTATAGCAAATACCAGACAGGCTAGGTTTTTCTTATCGCCTACAGAAATGTGTGAAGTAACCAGCTGTTCTTCATGTACCTGTGATGTGAAGTGTGAGTAGCTCTACACAGGTGATAACTACTGATTTAATCTGCCCAGGGGTGAGCAGAATATGAGGTTCTGGCATTCAATAAAACACTGTACCAATGGAGAAGAATATGTAGCTATCCTTCATTAATGAAGAACCAAAGAAACATGCTGAGTGATGTGCTATCTTTTTAATCATATTAGTCCACATAAGACTTGGACAGAGCTATGTATTATCCATCCTGTTTTCATAACTGAGGTTTCCAGCTCAAGCAGAGGCATGGAAGATGCCAAGTTTCTCTTTTTGTTTTTTTTTTTTTTTTCTTCTAACTTTGGCTTGAAGCAGCTGTTAATAACACTCAAAAAATCAGTATTGCTCCTCAAAAGTTTATACTTCTCTGGCAGTGTCTGTAAAACAGCCAGAATTATCAGTTTTCACTAAGAGGCTTGGAGTGTGTTGGGATGCAGATCTTCACAGTCTGTCTCACAGACCAAAATGCAACTGACATACCTGAGGGCTGAAAGTGTTTGGTGGGAGAAGTGAATCGGCTATAAATTGTAGAAACAGGGAGAATATCTAGCATCTCCTACAAGTCAGTCCCTGTCATGAGCAGTATTTGAAACAGCCCTGCCTGTGTCATGTCCCCCTCTCTTTGGGACAGGTGCCTCGGGATGCTATGGTAAGACCTCCCATCGTGACTCTTTGCTTGTGCTCGAAGGCCAATGGGGCATGGCCACCCTGCAGCAGCACTGCTCCTGACTTGCCACCACCCAGACCCACAGCAGTACCTGGGCACCCACTGCTGTGTGGCCAGCCAGTAGCCTGGGGCTGCCATTGTCTCCATCGCTGGGAGATGCCGGGAGAAAAGCCCTGGTATAGGTGACACAATACAGTAGGTTTGTCCCCGGCTGGTGACCCTGTGTAAATTAAGCTGTTTGAGTCCACCTTACTTTCAGCTGCTCCAAAGAATAGAGGTTAGTGCAAAAATAGCATGGTAGGGTGTTTTTTGCATGGTGTTTGTCATGTGTATCTGCTACAGATAGGCTTAATATTGTCTAATATAAGGTTTTCCAGAAGAGGTGTGTTTTACAGAAAAAGCTTGCTTTGGAAGTCTGTAATATCTGGATGACTGATTTGTTCTTCTCAACCTTTGTCTTCATTTAGCATAAGCCAGCACCAGTCTATCTAAATTAGTTTAGCTGTTCTCTTCTTTATTTTCTAATATTTCCCTGCAACATGAAGATAAGTGGCTTTTTTTTGGCCTACAAAAAACTTGGGCAGTTGTGCAGGGTTTTTTGATACTCCCTTTACAGTATTGCTTCTGAGCTGCAACTCTGAAGAAACTGACTGTGAACCTTTGAAGAAATTTGAAAACTGTAATGGTAAATGTCATCACTACTGCTGCCCTTAGTAAGTAATATAAATAAAATATATTTTTATTATTATTTTTGACTCAGGAAATTATGGCGGTTGTGTGAGTGCAAGATTGGAATGGAAAAGCTGGCACAGCTGTGGCTACAGCCAACACCCCACCATCCTTAGGTGAGCAAAACCTCACTGTACTGCAATGCTTTATCAAAGATACGGTGCGTAAACAAGGGATCAAAGTCCACCAACCTTTCCCAGGCTAGGGAGTAGGAAATCCCTGCTTTCTTCTATTTCAAATGAACTCTAGACAAAAAAGTTGCAATTATCTAGGCAGCTTTAAGGAGATGAGTGAGCAGTTACTTTAGAAACAGCACGGGTGTTAAACATACACAGTTCAGGTGTTGCCTTCTGGCAGTTTTTGTGTGTTCTTTAATATTAATCTTTGTAATTTAATAGGCATAAATAGAGATCATAATTACCTTAAACAAAAATGCTTTTAAAGTTTTGTCTGGCACATTACAGTCTAAAGGAAAAGTGCAAAATAAAACCGTACAGAGAGAATTGTAACCTCAGTGGGAAATACAATACTTGGTATCTTTTATTGTGCAGCAGTAAGCTTCACTGCTGAGGTAACAGCCAGAACTAGAGAACCTCCACAAAACTCATTTTGGGTTATTTTAGTGATAGCCAGCCTTCAGACTGTTTGGAAATCATTTCTTATTCTGACAGGCAGTAGCATATGTAAATATTTTATGGAGTGGTCCACTGGGATCTGGGGGAATTTATGAGATGCTATGTGCTATAAAACTAGCTCACTAATTCATAAATAACCTTCTGAGCAAATAGGAATGAGGGAAACCTTTGCTTAAACCTGGAAGAAAAACAAAATCTACCGCAGCAGTATGTGTCAATTCAACCCTTGGCTCAGCCCTGCCTGCTGCTGGGCCACACCGACATGCCTGGGCTCAGATTCTGCCTGTGGACCCCGTGCAGGGCAGATGTGGGCATCACTGCTTGATGCTGGGGTAATGAACCCCTGCTTGGAGAGACCAGGGATGGCTCACTGGGGCCAAAGGCATCTGCGCCAGCTTCTAATCGCCTCCCTGGCTATATGTATGCACCAGCTGAGCCAATTGAAAAAAAAGTACAGATCTAGGTTTGAAACCAAATCCAGCTTTCCCGAAGGTCGGCTTTATAATTTATGAAGCGGTCCAAGTCTTGAAGGCACTTTCCAGAACAAGTTTAAGACCCAGCCTCTCTCCTGAGGGACTCGGGCTCTAAAAGCTGACCATTTCAGAGCCTGCCATTTGCATGTGTGGATACAGCTGCTGACTCACCCCCGTAACCACACACGGCCAGCACAAGCTGCTTGGAGGATCAAGGCTTGGCTTAAGTCACTTATGTCAAGAGATACAGGAAAAGTAGTGGGAAAGTAGGAAAAAGGCAAAAAAATGTGTTTTCTATGCAGTTGCTAAAATTGTGCCTGCTATAATTGGTCTGAGGGAAGCAAGTTGGGGTTTTCATGAGCTCCTGAAATTTATTCAGTTGCTGCTGTTGTTTCTAATAGCTGGGGAATTGGGGGTAGGGGATGTGGGGGAAGCTCCAGGAGTCAAGTAGTAAACAGAAGAAAGCACCCAAGATGGGGCTGGTCCCTTTTTCACTTTTTATTTTCTTCCTGCTAGGGATGGCAACTCTTCATAAGGAAAAACTTGTATTTGATTAGTCCCCCCACCACTTTTAGGATTTCCTTTTCACTGCTGGCCAAGGGTTTTTTTTGCTCTCTGTTGCACATTCTTCAGGAGGAAAATGCATCGCAAGGTTTGAAAGCCCAGGGCAGGGTTGGTACTTCCCCTTCTCGCCTTCCTGCATCTGATAACCTTCTCCACATTGAGGAGTCTCTTCCTTAGATGTCTGGAGAGCAGCTCAGGCCAAAAGGAGGAGAGGAGCGTGGGTTTAATTTGGCTTATTGTTTATGGTAGGTTGCCTAATTTTAGGTTGAATGGCCATTTGTTATATTAGCTGATTTGTATTTTGATACTGTAATTTGAATTACAGGAGTCTCCAGTGCCAAGATTAGCATCATCAAATGAAATAAAATAAATAAGGGTTGAAAAAAAATCAGCCAGTACAATTAAAATTGTGGCTGTCTGGAGCCATGGAAAAATGTAACATAAACAGAGCTGCAAGATTTGCAGGGTGGAGCTGGCATTGGCAGCCTGGTGTGCAGGTATATACCTGTCTCTTTGATTTGGCCCAAACAACCCACAGTGTGCTCCTTTTTGGGATCAGAGAACAAAAGTCAGGCGATCGCTGATGAACTGTGGGAGAAGCCAACTTGCCGAGAAAAAGTACCTGTTCAAACAGTCCCCACTTTACTGAAACATCTCCCGCTAAAGACTTTTAGCTCCTGTGCTTATCAGTGTATTGTCATGCTTGCTGGCAATCACTGCTGAGCTAAAATGACAAGATAAACTCGGTGCTTAAAATTCCATTTCCAGCAATAGAAATGTACCCCATCCTGTCACTTTAAGTGGACTTTTTTGAAGTTATACAAAATATCACCATATTAGATTAAGCCTGGAAGGCATGCGTTTAAAGGGAGAAGCCTCTTTTTCTGAACAGTATGACAGCTTAGTTTTGACGTTGCAGAATTTTCAAAACAGCTATTTTTTAATTGTCTTTCCTGCTTTACCTTTTGACTTTGGCAGTCCTATTTCTTCTTTTTATGCCTTTCACAGTTTATTTCTTTCCTTATCTGTTACTGCACTCTGTAATTAAGCCTGGAATCAGCAAAACCACTCAAACGCATATGCCACTGTAGGCTTGTACTGGGATTCTCTTGAAGGCAGTGGGTATTAAGGTCTTGCTCCAGTGCTTTGTTAAATCATAACCAAAATCTGTCCTTTAGTCTTACTTTGGGGACAGGGTGTTCCTTTTGCCTGGTCCACTTCATAGATCTCATGCCAATACGGACAAGCCAGGCTTGCTCATTGGCGGTCTTTTCTTCAGGGGTATTTTTAGAAAAGAGTCAAAAGAAAAAAAAGGAAATGATCCTTGGACCAGATGAGATTTTGCTGGCATTCAGATTCCTGGATGACCACACCAGCTTAGCTGGAAACACAGCTGATTTCTAGGGCAGGGAAGTGTCTCACTCTTAAGTACGTGAAAAGCAACCATTGTGAGGTATCCTTCCCATTCTGCAGCACAACAGAATTGCTGCTGGGAGCATTATTGCAGGATCTAGCATCCTAGGTAGCCTGACATCACTGCCTCCCTGGAAGCTAGCAATGTAGTGTCCCACCCCTGAAGTGCAGACACTTAGAGGGGCAGATGGCAGTGGTGCATCTCTGACAAAACTTGCTAAAATGAGCAAAGGTTGGGAGAGCTCCTGTGTTTGGAGCAATCTTGGAGGCCTATGGTGAGCCTGAACTGTGAGGCTTGGTCATTTGAAAATGTGATTGATCCAGCAGTGTTTTGGATCTAATTTGAGAGATCGAGCATCATGAAAGCTCAGCATCTGTCCGTCCCTTAAATTTCCTTTTTACGCTCCACTTTATTGCTTTTCTATACATCGCCCTGAAAAATAAGTGCTTATGGAAAAAAAAAAAACATACTTGTTCTCTTTTTTTCTCATTTGAATTTGCTGTACAAACCAAGTCAGCAAGCACGCAAATGCTCTTAGAAAAAGTCTTTCATGTAGGTAACAGTGGATGTTTTTTTATTTTTAAGAGGGCAATCTGCCAAAGGGTGTCCAACATAAGCTTTTGTAGACAGCAGTTTTTCTACGTAGAGCTGAGTTGACAGCTTTCCTCCTGGGATGATCACAATCTTCATTCTTCTGGGACAAAATTGCTTCTGACAGTATAAAACCCAGGACATCTTTGATGTGAAATCTGACTCAAACACATGAATGGTGAGACTACAGAGTCATCCCATTCAAGAGGAAATGTTAGTAGTGGAAGCGAGATCAGAGGTGCCAGCTGAATTAATCAAACTAGTAAAATGTGAGGAAGTATCAGTCCAGAAAACTGCCTAATAGATCTGAGTGCACAGCATTTGAAGGGAAGTCTCTTTGGACACTAAGCTGCATGTCAGACCGGGAATGGGTGCTCTGTATGTGTAGTCCTGTCCTGTTGGTATATGCATCATGCGCTGCATTAAATGTTTTGAATGTGCATTTTTTTCAAAAAGCCCGTCTGAATCTCTAGTGCTTGTTGATACAGAGTAATACCCAGCAGTGTGGTGTTCTCCCTTTTTTTTTTTTTTTTTTTTTGCCTTCCCCTTGTTTGCTATGAAGACCCCAAGAGCTCCTGTCTGGAATTGTGGGGGTGAGCCTGGTAGCTTTGGCTCTGCTCCATCAGCTTGCCCGGGGGATGGCAGAAGGGCAGTGGGTACCCTGTGCCCGTAAATATCAGCCTCTCTGAGTTTGCAACAGTAATTGTGGATCTCTCCAGGGAAGGAGCTAGAGTAAGATGATAAACAAATGTTTTGCAGGTATAAATGTGAAAAATACTGCAATGTTTTTCTTAGATTTTTAAAAACCACAGAAGGGCCTGAGGGTTGTTCTGTCAGGGTTGTGTGTGGGTGATGCGACTGTCACCAAGGGACTGTTCAGTAAGGCTCCCTCTGCTCCAGCCTGGCTGAGGGGAGGCTCTGCTGCTGGAAAGCAGGTTGTGCAGAGGAGGTCTTCTGGGTGGCTCCTTCCTCAACTCCAGCCACAGCCCCATGTCTACATGCTGCTGCTTGGCTTGCTGTGCCACAAACACAGCACTGATGGAGATCCTGTACAAGTTGCCAGAGCTACACATTGCTACAGTGATTTACACAACCTGAGGTTTCATTCTGGGTGTCACACACTGTCCAAAATGCACCATTCACCACTCTTACAGTGTTTTCACACTAGTTTATTTCTGTGTTAATCTGTGTGTCTCCTTTTGCTGCTGCAAGGTGACCAAATCCTGCCCGTGTGATGTGTGGCAGTGCCTTGGCATCACTCATGTGACTATAAAGAGTACTTTTTCCTGTGCACCTGGTGATCCCAGCGCAGGGTGTACAACTTGATGAAGAAACCTAGGAGGCTGTAGTCTGTAGTGCAGAATGCTTTTCTCATCCTCTGCAGGGATGCTGTGCGTGAGGGCTGCATGGCTCTCCCATTCCTGTGGGAGTGCAGGCTTGTTTCTGCAAAGCTCAGCAGGTTGTGGGATAACTGAAGGTGCAGTTAAACATGATACTAGTTGTGGCATCTCACCCAGGAATAGTAAAGGCAATAATAACTTGATAGGCCTGGATTTGCGTATTGTTTGCTTTAAAAGACTTGGAGACGGAGTTGGACACATCAAACCAGAAATGCAGAAGGAGGAGAAATGTTTCTTCTCCCGGAGGCTGTAAGCAAAGACAAAGCTGGAGCTGGCGAGAGAGTGGTGAAGCCTCCGTCGCCGCAGAGCCCCG
>NW_010099650.1:0-1526 GCF_000699245.1 Pterocles gutturalis | reverse complement strand
CCTTTTCCAGGAGCCCCCTCATTGGAGCAACCTCATTTCCGACAACAAAAGCAATTAACCGCCGGTTAAACAAGTCCCTGCTCCTCGGGCAGGCAGGGCACGCTGGCCGCTGCGTTGCCACACTCTAAGCAGGGATTGCTGCCCCGCTGTGGGACAGGCAAACACCCAGGAGGGGTATCTGGTTTATTCCCAGCTCCCACCAGTGCTCACGGAGCACTTCAGCATCTTCCAATAGGAGGCATGAAAGAAACCCAACCGATTCTTCTGTTCCGTGAATCCCCTAAAAGCACCCCCAAACTACAGAGGAGGAGAAGCATTGCAGCTGCCCCTGGGCTGAAGGTGGAGGAGATTCATGGCCCTAAGAAAACACCACTCCAGCGGGGCTGGCGCTGGCTGAAGATGCTGATCCCCTGGGACTACTACAGCCTAGTCGCCGCTCAGCCTCTTACTCCTGGCTGTGACTTGGCCACTCTTAATGAGATAACGGGATCCCACACCCTGCGGGGACCCACCGGATGGAGCACTGCCACTCCTGCGCCCTACCAGCACCCAGCTCTGCACCCACCCAGTTAATCCCAGCTTTTCCAGGGGCACCTTCCACGGCCAACACCCAGGTGGTGTTTTCCTCAGGTGGCTGCTAAAAGCCTCCGCTGCGATCCTGGGACAGATGGACGGACGCGCCACTCAGCAGCACTGCAGGTACACGACTCGTCGGTTTTTTCCTGGACCAGATGTGTTTTGCTGGATCAGATGGTTTCAAGCAGCAGCCCAGTTTCTCCAGGAGCAGAATCTGGTCCCTGCTCTGCGCTTGGGGGTGAGCCCAAGGCAGCGCCAGGTCTGGGTACCTGTCCCTACCATGGATATCTGCCCCTGCCGTGGGTACCTGCCCCTATCACGAATACCTGTCCCCATCACGGATGCCTGTCCCTATCGAGGCTATCTGCCCCTATCGCACCAGGCATGACACGTGCATGGCAGGAATGGTCTCTGCCACACCAGTCACGGGAGACATGGCACCAACCCCGGCATCCCTGGGATAGGGCACCCAGAACCCCAAAGAAAAACAAACCCAGAACAGAGCCCTGGGGCTGGGAAGGGCTGATGGGGTTTGCACCTCCCGACAGTGGAGCCTCTTGGCTCCCAGCCATGTTCCTGGTCTGGAAAATGGGATCTTGGGTCCTCCCTGCGCAGCCCAGCCTGCCAGCTGGGTGTTCCCCCTGGCTTAGATTCTGGAATTAATTAATTCACCCTTAGCTGGGTTTAGCATCACCTTGAACCTACGGCTGCCTTGCTGTCCAGGATGTCTGCAGATGCAGTCCATGGATCCTGGAGCACCTTCTTCAGAGGCACCAAGGACCCGCAGCCTCAGAGGCCACAGCCCTGCAATTAGCGCTTGGCCATCAGGTTTTAATGCCTCATTTGCAGGAAGAGACCTGAAGGCAGGTATGCAAAGAGAACACCCTGCAGGGCACAGCCCAAAACCAAGAGCATCCTCTGGAGCAGAACCCCATCCCTCCTCCCCTGCC
>NW_010099649.1:0-15480 GCF_000699245.1 Pterocles gutturalis | reverse complement strand
TAAAAATATAATGTAAAACTCATTACAGGCAATTCAGGTTAGACATTTAGTAAAGTGTTCATATGCCTTTGACTTTGCATTCACTTAATTTTCTGGTATCCTGGGAGGTCCCACCTCAAGAAAAACAGGAAAATGGTGCATAGCAAGAGAAAAACACAAACACACAGTCTTACACTGATGTTTATATGTTCCATGTTTATATGTAAGGTAAAACCTCCATTTCAGCTAATTCAGTATCCCCTGCAACGCAAAACAAGCAGTTAAAGAACAGTATGTAAGTGTACATGCACTGCAGTATACCTTTTTAAGTTTCTCAATCATTTCTTCTATGAGGATATCGCCATTTTGAGAAACCTTACTTTCCATTTGTGTCAGCCACTCACAGAGCTCCTTATTCTTCTCACTGAAGACTGCCCACTCATTCAGTCTCTCACTAACTTGCTGTCGACGTAAGGAGACCTTAAAACATTTGCGGAGAGTAAATAAAAACAAAATATTAAATGCATTTAAGAGATGTTCAAAACACTTTGTGCCTCAGTGTGAACTCCTCTGGCCCTGCAAAGGTTTTCCAGCCACTTATTTGCCATGAAAACAAACAAGTTATACTGCAAAAAACTTTGCGTGACTGTCAGTTTAGTGGCTAATGTTAATCTCAGGCTTCCTGTTAGCTACATCCTATTGCATACAGAGAGGCATCCAAGCGTTACATTCAGTAGCCTGTGAATATCTTGTTTCATAATGTCTCTAACCCAAAGGTTTCATTAGAAGATAAAAACTAAACTTTCTTACAATTTTTGCTCACTTATAAAATGTTATAAAGTACATTAACAGTTTATTTTTAGTCTAAGAGATTAAATAAAAAAGGAAGATATAACTGCTTGACCAAAGCAAAAAAAAAAAAATATATATATATATATATACATATACACAGCATAGGCCAAACTCCAAAAGACTGTAACTTGTGCATGCATATGATTTGTAAGTACAAAGCTAAATCAAAGATAAACTATATTTTGCATAAGCAGTTTTCTACTTGAGTCTCAATACACTCTCAATAGGTAACTATTTCTCCTGAACGGGCATGATACCTTGAGAGATTCCAAAGGACAAAGGTGTGCCCTGACAGGAAAGAATAGGCACAAAACATCAAACAGGCAAATGCTCTCGTCAATACAGCAAAGAGAAAAACATTGCTATGTTTAAGAAATTACTCTAGCAGTGGCAGCATCTCAGACTATGAACAGCAATAGACAAGGATAGACACTGAGCAGCAAAGTCATCTCTCCAGTTTCAGACATTTGTACAACTACTTACTTCCTTCTCATTGTAATCTGCATTGTTTCTGACTTTATATCAGCATTTCGGATGAGAAGACGAAGACTGCATCTGCTCTTTCACAAACAAAAGTGATGTGTTCTTTAACTACTGTGTTAGGTTTGACAGAGGCATACGCATGATCTCGCGTTTCCTTTTTGTGGTTCTAGACTTGATGGCAGCTTTCCGGAAATAAGTTAACGGTTGAACAAAGCGTTGCACTAGATTACATCCTGAAACATTCAGTACGCACAAAACTAAGATAAAATTTCTTTACTTGCCTCCATCCTTTACCATAAACATACATGCAGTGACTGCACTGTAGTTTAGATGTATCTCCACTGGCTCCTTCAAAGGCAATGAATTCGTAAGAAGTTTTGTATTTTCACCGTGAAGCATTTTTCCTACTTTGGGGGTGTTCATGAAGCATTCACAGGTACCTTAGAAAAGGTAACTACTTCCTCCAAGTTAGCCCTGGTTTATCTGCACTGCAATCTCTACTGAACCACAGAAACAACATTAAAGTAATCAGAAAAGTTCGGTGAGGGAGACTCTACTACTTGGATTTCTAAGTCCAAAATGGAGGCAAGAAACACACTAACAGCATGGTGTACCTGAAAAATCAACCAATACTCCTCAGCTCATTTTGCAGCCGAGTGAGTCACCCTCAGACTAAGACAGATGCAGACACCAGTGGCTGAACAAGCAGAAGCTATTAGCAGAACTGAAGGTACAATACAGTAATGTTGAGCGTGGAGGGGAGATCCTTCCTGAGCACAGCTCCTTTACCAAAGCACAGTAAACTGTACTGCTCCTGTGTTCTCACCAGCCAGCCATGCCACAGTCCCACAGCACACAGTGTGACTTTTTTTTTAGGTTTTTCAAGGGTGCTTAAATATGACCTCACAGCCATGACAAAGTTCAAGAAATCTAGAAATACAAGCAGTAACAAAAGGAAGCATTTCAACGGATGTTTTCCCTGATATAGCAAAAGGTCAGTTTTGAATCTGAGTGTGCCTACATGTATCTTTTCTAAAAGCTGCCACTTGCATTCAATTTTTCTCCCAACACTTTTGTAGCCTGCATGCTCACATCAGTGCTCAGTACTGTACTTGCCTGGTGGCACAGCTCCTCCCACTGTCTGTGCAGAAGCTCTAGGCGTTCACCGAGAATTGAGATATCATCTGTACTGATATACATAGACAAGGTCTCCTTCAGCAGAGAGAGGTGTGCAAGGTCCTCTGACCATCCTTCAACAGCATTCTCTAACTCCTTAAAAGAAGTGCACAAGGAAAAAGGACCAGTTTGCTAATAAATAAAAATTTGAATGTGTTGATGAAGTACAAAGACAAGCATTGCTATCCCACTGAATTAAAGTCATATCTGAGCAGACTCACCATTTCCCGTGGACTGTTTCAGCCTCATTTAAAAGAGCAAGAAAACACCAACCCCCTATGTACCAATATTTTCAGAGTTATGAAAGGTAACTCCCGAGTAGAGAATGATATATCAGCCTTGTAACAAGTAGTTACAAACTAATATACTACTCAAATTTTTCTGAAGTTCAAAGATATTTGAGAATTCCAAGTATTGGTTTGGACTTCTCTGTATTGAAAATATTTTGAAGTTGTAACCGATTTCTAAACTGCAAAGAATATAGCATGAAAGTGCTATCTAAGATCCCCCACAGTAATCTCATCTTTAATAAAAAGCACTAAACCAACAGTTTAGATGCTATGAGTTCAAATTTGAAGACAGAATTTCTATAATAAAAACACACCAGTGTTTATCGCTTCTGCACTACTTTTCAGACCCTGTTCTGATCTCACTTTGACCAGATCTATATTTACCCTGCAGGACTCGGATTATAGTGAGATCACTCAAGTATTATGCTGTCCAAATGTTACATGGATAGTTTCTTGTCACAGGGGTGGCTGACTGGTTTGCACAGTCACTAATGTGAAGCCTATTAACAATGGAGGAGGTTACTGCACAAAGACATACAAAGATGAGACAACAGTCAACAGAGAACAGGCGCTTTACCTTGCAACGAATCTGCTCTGCATGCAACTCATCATGGTGTTCTGGCAAAGGCTGAGAAAGCTTTTTTTTGAATGATCTTAGCTTCTCCAGGGAGTCTCCTATGCCCTTTTCAGATTTTTCCCAGTCCTGAAGGCAGATTGTTTATTAGATTTCAGTTCAGACCTGGTTTATACTTATACCAGTTGATTTACCTAACTAACCACAAAACAGTGAAAACTTTTTCATAATAATAACATGCCCTGAAATTCCCCTCTAAATAATCCTCATAGTCCCAGAGCTTGAGTCCCGTGTACAACTGTGTCAATTTTTGTGTGTGTAGGTCTCTGCTAGTAGAAAAACACAAGCCAAAGCCTCCTGTTATTACAAAGTTGTCTAGACCCAACTCCATCCTTTCAGAAAAGCCTCTCCCTCCCAAAACGATTTTCCATTTCCTTTCCTGAATACCTGTATTAAGCATGCTACTGTTCTTTGACACCTTGTGAATGCTTTTCTTCAACCAGGTTCACATTGAGAAACCAGGTACTTGCTGAAGAAGTACAGAAGAAATCACACACTTACTTTCAGTAGTAAAGCAAGCTGTTTCTTCTGTTGCTCCAGTTTTGTGCTAGCTATCTTCCAGCGCTCCTGAATTTCAGTAAGCTCTGTCTGCAGGGCTGCCTCAGCTCCGCTATCAGCAAAGAGCAGCAGTTGCTTCCCAGCTTCCACAGTAAGGATGTAACTTCCTTGCTGCCTCAGGAGAACTTTTTCTTTAAGCTGAAAATATTAACAGCTGTCAGCTTTGGTTTTTTAATTACAATTAGCAATTCAGTATAATTAATTCTCAAGCCTATACTTTACCAATTCACTTTTAATTGTTTGCATAACTTGGCTTAAGCATGAGCTACTGCCCAAATGCTTTACCCTAACCTTTTCACCATCATTTACTGCAGCAGGCCTTTTATCTCCTTTCTGCAAGGAGATAAAGACATGAAAGACATTTCTCCCCCTACTAATATCAGTATCTCAATTGCTCTTAAAGAGAAATAGTTCTTCTAGAGACTATTATGCTTATAAGCTTTATTATTATATGTATCTTCCAGCCCAAAAGCTTGAGGACACCAAGCTGCTAAATAGATACTGTTAACCCCACACAAAGATGGACACTCAAAATATCCCTTTTTGTTAGCTAGGATACATTCCTCAAACAGGACATCATTGCTTTTTTCAGTGTGATGTTAGCTAGAAAGCAAAATGAGAAACAAACAAAGCTTGAGAGTGAGGGCCCAGTAAGTTCTCCGTTGCATGTTCTTTATGAACTCCAACTTTGCTTCTACCACACTGCTGCTTCTGAGGCTATGCCTGTTCCAAAGAAGAACATCCAGTATTGCTTCCTGCAAAGCGGATAGTCTGAATCTAATACATTTTTAAGAAAGTTTTAAATTATGAAGGCTGTAAAAAAGGCGGGGTTTTTTCTTCTTTTTCTTCAAACACACTGGACGTACCTGCACTTCATCCAGTAGTGCTCTGGCTTGCTGCAATGGGATAGGAACATTGCCCAGTCCACTCACTGGCTGACAGGATATTTCCACCAGCAACTTGCGCAGCTTCTCTGCCATCTCCCTGTAGCGCTGCCACTGGTGAATCTGGCTGTCAATGATCCCCCTCCTCTGCTGCGCTCGACGAATTACTCCTTGCCATTGATTACTAAGAAGAGTCAGCTTCAGATTAAATTCATCCCTATTATAAATAGGCAAATAAATAGAAAAACATAGTCATATTCATACTTTGATCAATTTGTTTAATGAAATAAACTGAAGGGAAAGGGTAGATGTTTTCTTGGGGCCAATTATGAAACACTAGGAGAAAAGCACTGAAGTCTCATGATTGACTGAGGATAAGAACTTCACACTTCATGTACTGAGAGAATCAAAGGGCCCCAATTATCGAGACCTTAAAAAACCCAAACTGTAAACACATTAAAATCTTAATCTTTCTTGCAGAAATATACAAAGAAAACCCACAAGTTTTGCCCGTTTGGATTAGCCAAATTCATAGTAAATGGAGATTTCACAATTCACTCCCAGATTTACTACTGAACTCAAAGGAGGCATAAGATATACACAGCATCAACAAAGGTCTCACATGCCAATAAACAGTTCATCTTGTATAGGACCATGATACCCTTCACAAAGTCAAAGCACATGCACAAGTGTGAAGGCACTGGTGTTTCACTGATTTTCACTCATTTGATCACAAGTGTTTAAAATAAAATCTCAGACAGCAATGAATTCCTATTCCATCACATTTAGGCTGCAGGTGTTCTTAAATGGCAGTAGGGAATCCTCTTGGTAGGCGCAAAACACCAGCTGGCATAAATAAAGTGTAACTCACTAAATCTGTCACTTCAGGCTCCTTTGGTGAAACTGACATTTTGAAAGTACATCAGAATAGACATATATGTAACATGCTTAATAATCCAAGGCGAATCTTTATCAGAGAAGCAGCCTCAAGGCTGTTGTATTCCCAAATGCATTCACACATTCACATATCCCATAGCATCTTAAAGAACATCTTCTTATTTAAGAACTGGCTAATTAATAGCTTAATCACAGAGACAGTAACTTCTACCTCAGAAGAGCATGATCTGAACACTGACATCTGCTACCTTCTCTGTTTGGAAGTCCCCCACTAGTTTAAGTATTATTTCACATAACCAGCAGCAGCAACAACGCAGGAATATCTACCTGTCATCCACCTGTCCTTGTTCTAGGAGGTGCTGCCCATCAGAGATGATTGAATGCAAAATCTGCTGACGGCTGAACATCTCTGCCTGGAATAGCTGTTGTACAGGAGACAAGGATGTTAAAACAAGATCTTACACTTTAATTCTATTTGTATGCACTCGTAAAAATGATTTTTCATGTATTTAGTCTCATTTCAAATTAATTCAATGGGAGTTTTGTAAAGAACTTAGAATAGAAACACGTTTAAAAATCTCACTGCTGGATTTTCTTGCTGCTTCTAGTAATTATTATTAGATCCTTGAGATTTTAAAAAACTATTAAAAAGCTAAATAATATCACCAGGAGGTAGGTTTTATGTCTCTGAGTACAGTTGTGTGATAGGCACTATAATTTACAATAAAATCTAGAAGGGATACTTATTCGATGGACAGCAAGGGAACTTTTTATTTTCTGACATGTTTAGGAACATTATAGTCCTTTGCCTTGTAAAATTGAATTTATGCACATATTGTGTGTGACAGTGTTATACAAACTTTTAATACAATTTTACACTGCCAATAGAAATTTAAAAGAAATGGTCGGCCATGTGTAGAAGCCAGAAATCGATTTTCCACTTCTTCCAATTTTTCTAGTTTATTTTCCCATTTTCTCCATCAGTCACAATAAACTTTCACGACACTTTTAAAACTCTCTTATTACTTAAATATTACTTAAGACAAAAAATTAGCTAAATGTTACTTAAGAAAAGATGACTTAAATATATATTAAAAACTATTTTTAAAAGAATCTTTTCTTTTAGTAATAGACCATGTCTCTAGATAAGGTTGTTCAAGAGTATTCTTATGTTGATAAACGTACACCCAGGCATCAGCTCAGGACCGAACCTACTCCATGTTCAAAAGGCTTTCAGAGATATTAAAAGAGAAAGTATACCAGTATGAAGCTTGAGATTTTTTTTTTGTTAGTAAAGATGTTTGCAGTTGATAGAAGTTAACCCTTGCCTGAACTGAGAGCCACTATTGCCCAAATCCAGATTACACTCGTTATATGGCTTCCCACCAGCTCAAATTGTGATGTACCAATCTCTGCATCTGCAACTGCCAGCAAAATATCCACTGGCACCTGCACAATTAAAACCCTCAACAATGTAGCTTAGGGCTTCTAGACGATGGACTAATTTTTCAAAATGAGATTTTTGCCTCTCTGAATTACTGAGTTAATTTTGAAAATGTTACCCAGGTCATAAATTTTCCCACAGAAAGAAACAGTGTTGTCTAATTTCCTTGCAGAAGTATTTGATAGCGTTCTTTGAATACCTTGGCTCTTATGAATGACTGAGCCTGAACCAGAGGGAAACTAATTGCTCTATTATCTCATGGACAAAACCACAATACTGTGGAATTGAGAATTTCAGGAAGCTGAGCAAGAAGGCAGAAATTTCACTTCCTGTCACATCTATTTCTGTCAAGTTGACAATTGAGACCAAACAGAACACAACTGGTTAAAAAGCCCCACCAAAACCAAATCCTCCAAAAGCAACAATTTTAATACTCTTTTAAGAGGACAGGTGAAACAGAAGGTTACCAAGCATGAGGAACTCTGCTTAGAGTATTCAAGCCCTACCCGGAAGCAGAGACTGTTTTGTCAACATCTACTTGCTCTCCCATGTACACTAACTGCCTCTGTACATGAGGGATACTCTGTCATGTGGGACCACTTGCCACCCCAATTTCTTCTCATATGTAGATTTCTATGAATCACAGAAATAGGAATTCAAAGGTGAAGGAAAGAAGGGCAGGTGTTGGAATGCACAATACCAGCACACTGGAAAAAAATTTCAGTAATTGAGTTGGCAAGGATACTTTCCCATCCCCTGCCAGCACCTTCTCAAATGCACATCTCAGTGCATTCCCACTGCACAGCAGTCCCAAGCAATGTACCACACTTGCAAATGGGTAACATCTGGAGAATTGCACAAGAATGACTACAAGATAGTCCTGACAGACTTATCTGATGCTGATGCCAGTGTTAGCGCATTACATTTGAAAAAGGCACCACCTCCACATTCCTGGTTTGTAAATTTCAATGGGAAGTTATTTTTAAAAAAAGCCACTGAGGTAGCTGGGGTCCTCTTTGAATAAACACCAGCAAAGTTATCAGCACAGCAAAGCTGGAGAGCTGGAGGCATTTCAATATCTATTCTGGGAATGCATGTGGAAACAGAATATTTTCTCATTATCTTCAAAAATACAAGGCAAAACAATCTGGAAACTCATCTCAAGAAGTTTAGATTTGACCCTTTCAGCTGCAAGGAGTGGAAAGAAAATTCTTCATGAGTATGAGGAGACACTGCAAAGAACATTGAGTACTGAATACATTTAGGTTACATAAAATGCCAAAAAGCTTTAAGTAAAAAAAAATTATGCAGTTTACATCATTTTCTCAGGATGAACTGCAGTGTTTAGAAAATCAGATATTAGTTCTATAAATTCTGAGAGTTGACACTACAGTTGTAATCAAAAAACTTCAACAGAGTGCCCGAGTAACACCCACCTGGGCTAACTGCTCAGATCGAGGTTTCAGGAGAGAATTAAGCTGAGATCTCAAGACAATTGAATGCAAGAGGATTGACACTAACCCTTTTCAAAAAATTATACCTATGACTGGACACAACAACAAGAGGAAATTATCCACTTAGACAGTAATGATTTCTGGACATTCAAATCTCAAAGAGTTGAGATGTCTCATCTTAGAATGACACTGTCCAGTCAATGCTGGCCGCACAGAGGAAACAAAATGGATGACACTTGTGACAGCAAAGGCAGTTAAATGCTAAAGCAAATGTATGCTAAAGGAAGGAAAAAGTGTTGTGAATTACTTTCTGCTGCCAGACATTCACCTGAACACTATACTGTGAAATATAAGGCAAGAGGGGGGGAAGGACATGACTCTCCCTATGATCTGGCCTGAGTCTATGGGTAGGTCAGCTGAAAAAGTTGTGGGAACTGAAACTACTGTGGCCACATGGGAGCTTTGGTATGAAAATTGACTTGTCTTACTTGATCTTTACCAGGATTCTTGGCAGTAACAATATGGGTGGAGAAAAAATGTGCATCACTTGCCTTCCCTGATCATAAAGGCATCCTCTAGCAAAAACTTTGAATCAGCTTTTCCCTGCGGCAAAAGCTGGGCTAGTTCTTGATTTGTTACAAACAGACAAATGACTCCAGCACACAGTGAAGATCAAATCAGTCTGTTCTCCAAGGAAATGTTACCAAATGGAGGCCCCATGATGAGTTATATAACCCAGTATTTGACAGAAATGTCTTCTTTTAACACGCTCTTCAGATGTTGTATATGTTGGCAATTTAATAACAAATAAACAAAATCAGACTAAACCAAAAGAATAGAGATTTTCTCCAATTAGGACTGAAGACAAAGGCTCAAACTGCATGGGGATAGTTAGTTTCTATGGCAAGACCAATAAAAACTTTTATTTCCTTGGTACAAACTAATCTGAAATGGACTAAATACAGGGGAAAAGCACTGAGAGGCATACTGATATATTATACACAAATGCAGATAGATACTGAAGTCCTCCCCCAAAGTGGCTACTATTATTGACATATTTGCATGCTCCTGTTTTTAAGTTAAGGTACTCTCAGATGGTGCAGGCAAATGTAATTCAAGTCAAGGCATACTATTATCTTACAGAAGAATGTGTGTTACATTTATGTATAAACTGTAAGTGTTGTAGTTATGTATAAATACAGATGATGACTTGCCTCATGTGCCCTCTGTTGCTCTAAAAGGCTCTGGTAGTTTCCTGAAATCTCTGCTGCCAGCTTCTGCTCAGTCTGAACTAATAAATCCATCCAAGTCTCACATTTCTCCAAGAAGGTCTGCTGCTGCAGCAAGAAAGACTGCAGCTTACTGAAAGAAAGAAAGATGGATTCAGGTAAGGTCTCCTCCTCACACACACAGTGTTAAGAGTGTCTTGCAATAACTTTTCCAGCAGAAATCCAAATCAGATGGTATCGCTATTCTCACCCAGCTGCCTTGTTCAATTAATGTAGTCAACACTTTGAGAAGTAGCAGTCTTCCTCATTTCAAATTCTGTTAATTTGTGGCAGAGCCAACATCTCATCTCACTGGCTTAGCTCTTTAAGGAAAGGAGTTTTGGTTAATGAAATATCTGCAATGTTTTCTATATTCTGCAAAAGGTATACTTTCTAGCTGTTGTAATCTAAGAAAACTATACAGCAATCTTAAGCTGTCCCCACCTGAATCTCTCTGTAGTCTGAGATGAGATCAGAGACCAATGTCGGTTCAGGTTCTGCATCCTTTTGATTTCTTTATCATTCAGAGGAAGCCTGTAACCCAGCTCATTAAGACGGTCCAAATCTGGGGCCATGCTGCTAAACTTCAGCATCTGACTCTGCAACAAACAATAAAAGTGGTAACTAGGAAGTTCAGTAATTACACTATTATAGACTGCAAAACAACGAACTAGCGCTCAGTTGAATTTGGAAAAGCCTTGGTTGCCACCAAGTGGCAAACAATCCTTACTCCAGGGAAAGATTGCATTTCCAGTTTTCAGCCCCTAGTCCAAGTCCAGGAGACTTAGGTTCACGTTTAAACGTGCAGAGAAGTAAACTCAAATTGCACTGAAATGTTTTGCTGAATTGAAGATTTACAGCTCAGAGCTGCAAAAGTAGGCTCGTGTTTGAAGCCATATGTTTATATTGTCAGAAAAGTGAGCCTTTTTCCTTGTTTCTAAGCCTGAATGCTAGGCTGACAAATTATCATTAAACTTATTCAACTTCTTATTTTCAGTTTTTTGTTTTACAGGAGAGAAATATCCAATTCACTACACTAACAAAATGTCCCGGTTTTTAGCATGCTCAAAGTGGAATTATGTGTATAGTTAATCCTTATTAAAAAATACTTGAAGATTTACATGACAAAACCAGCCTTCATTGCAAAGTTCATCAACTTCCTCTCAGGGCCTCTGAAAGAAGAGGAGGGGAAACAAAAAGTCCCACAAAAAGAGAAAGTGAAAGAGCTCAAATGGGTATCACGCAGTACACAGTATGAATGTTTCTTCAGTATATCAAGATTCCCAAAATAAACAGAAGACCTCATCCCTAAACTAAATACCACTCAGGAGTCAGGAACTGCATAAATTCAAAAAAAAGTTGAGAGAAAACAAGATGAAGAAAATCTCAAAAAAATGCTAAAATTTCCATTTAAATTTTGATTTTGTATTAATTTTATTCTAAACAGTTTCCCTTCCTTTTCTTCTTTACTCAGGGCAAAGTAACATGGACACTCACTCCTTGACTGACATTAAACTTTTAATTTCTCAGTCTTACCCTTTGCATGAGTGACAGTCCTTTAATACGTATAGAATGCATGTATGATATTTGTAAAAACCCTAGACTACAAATAACCAGGCTAACATTAAAAAAAAAAAATCACCACTTTCTGCATTTTATTAGTCACCTTGAGTTCCTCCATCCTACTCTGTATTGCTGAGAGATCAGAAGAGTGACTGGGATCCTGTCCTTTCAGTATTTCTTCTGCTTCTGTTATCCAGGCCTCAAGGACTTGAAGTTTCGTGGCAAAGGTTTGATAGTCCAGCACTCCAGCCTTGAATAGAAAAGGACCCACAGTTTAAGAACTTTGGCCACATAGCATCCATATTGTCATTACACTCCTGGTTATTCTCATTATAGATTTGCAAACAGCTATATAGGCTAGGAGCAATAGTAACTGCTGCATTGCTCACAGACTGGAATTACTGGGGTTTTTTACTTTAGAACACAGGATTTTTGATCATAGCAAAAAGGCAACACTTAACAAAGTGCATAAATATCTCCTTGCCTTGAAAGAGACAACCTTCTCCAACCTTCTTTTATGAAACTAACTCCTCTGCTTAATTTATTGTCAGCAGAAAGAAGCACTAGTTGGTATTACTGCAATTTGAAATGAAAAATTTCTCTTACATTTTGTCTCCTCACAGCACTGTGATGTTATAAGCACATTCTAGACAATGCTGGATTTCTTGGGTAAATCCTCTTGCCACCCAAACAGAAGCCCCTGCCTTTTTTGCTTTCTCACCCATATACTTTCCTAAGGTACACCTTCCACCACTCCTGTTTTGCTCTTTACTCCCTGGTGACTCAAGCAATTAGCAACATCTACTGTATAGACTTTGACACAAATGGTAGAATGGTAGGTGTCAGTCTGGTCATTGACAGAACTGTAAAAATCAATTCTACACAAATATTCAAAATCTCTCATTTGTTTTACTGCTAAAGAACTAGCTGGGAAGAGAGGTTGTCTTCAGGGGAGCAGTAGCTGTGGATCCAGCTGTTAGCACTACTGCTGTCCACCAAAAGCACGGTGCCCTTGGCACCCCTACACGGTGTTTGCTATCCTCTTCCTAGAATTTGGACCTTCTTATGAGGTCTCTATGCTGGACTTGAGCATATTTTCTACTCTCAGCTTTGGCTTCCAGGGAAGCCTAGGAGGTAACACCACCCTCTTTTCCCAAGCAGTTTTAGCTAACCTGCGCATTTTTAGGTACCACAGGATGATTAGATTCAAGGACCGAAAACATTCTCATGTACCTGAAGCACCGCCTGCTGCTTGCGGAGAGCCTGTTCTAGGGTTGACAGGTTCTGGCTCAGAGAAAGCTGATCAGACTGTATGGCTGCTGCTGCTGAAGCCTCCACCTGGCTTTTTAGCTCCTCTCCCAGTTCTTGAAGAACAACCAGTGACTCCTGTGCTGTCTTCAAGTCCGTGAGTACATCCTGTGGCAACACATTGAACAAAGATAATAAACAGTTAACCTGACACTCTGCTGATGTCATCCTTCTCTGATTTAAAAGAGGAGCAAAATGAGTTAACTCCACCACTGTATGAAAAGCTTATATTTACTACTGTACTTCAATGCCAAAGCATCCACTGAGACTCTGTATGCAAAGGAAATGACATGCAGAATAAAAAATACGTGCAAGTACCTATACACAGAGCAACAGAAAGAAGTGACTGCTCATCTATCTTTGAGCAAGTTCAAGTTACTCATGAGGCAATATTTGTTGAAACAAACACTTTGAATTTACTGACATGCCGGTTCTAAGCAGTGGCAGCCCTCACTGTGGATTGATATCTGAATAGACCTCCCCTTTTTTTCTGCTATGAATTACCAGGATGGATGAAAAAATAACTTTTGTAAATGGCCCAACATAATGGCTAAAACATGGGACATCAGAACATGAAGAAATTATTCAGACCGAACAATTCAAATTGCCAGTCCAGATGACTGTTGCAGCAAATGCTCAAAAAGCCATTAATGTGTTCATTTTTGTCCTTGCAATTGTTCTTCTTGCACTGAGACAATTAACATTTAATTTTTTTTGTCAATGACACTTAACGTTAACTCAAAAGCACTAAAATGTAATCACAGACAGGAGATAAACTACCCTGCTGCCTTGAGATACAGTCTTGAAAAAGAAAGAATCTCAAGGTTTCAGAGTGAATTATGTCCTCCCATAAGGAAAGATAAAGACATTCCCAGAACATACACGGTCTCTTTTAATTCAGAAAAAGGGAACAGCCTTAACTGGTGGCAATATAGTCATAGCATCTTGTGCTTCTTTCTATTATAAGGAACTTGATGGATTTGGTAGAGAAACTTTCCCAAGCAAGAATCCCTTCAATAAGCTTCCGAAACAACACCACAACAAGTAATGGAAGGTTCACATGAAAAGTCTGAGAAACTCATGAGATTTAAGTAGCAGACATAAAGCTGTCTCTACTGCTCTACTGCACCTGACAGATGCATCAGTAAAAAAAAAAAAAAAAAAGTGTTTGTATGCAAGTTTCCAGTACATCAAGTATATAGTTTGGTAATGGAAAACCTGTCATTCTTTCTAGCCCACAGTACTGTGAAAAAGTGCAAAGCTTAACCAAACACACATTGCTGTCCTGGATCCAAGTAGTAACTTCATCATCGGCAATATCTTTGCTGGTGGCGGTCTTCAGGAGTTCGTTGGTCTGCTCTTCCCGCTGACGGACGGTGGAAGAGCACTGCTGGTAACAGTCCTTGTACCTCTGCCACAGCTGAAGGAGGCCCTTACTGGCACGCAGCCGCTCTGCAGTCTCCTGCAGAAGGTTGTTCCACCTGGTGGAGAGATTGGATGAATGATCGAAGCCTGGGAGTCCACAAGAACTATCCCTGCCCCTCTTCCTCTCTGCTGTTTCCCATGGTCTTTTGGCTTTTAAGAAATTTGATAATAATAAAAAGCTAGACATTTGGGGGGAAAAAAGGAATCCAAGAACTAAGTTGACAGGCTGTTCTGACCTGTCACAGCAGGTCTGCTCTGTGCTGCATTTGGGATGCTGTATATTAATGCTTGAGGTCAGAGCTGGAGTGCACTTTTTGAAGTGAGCCACCTGTTATTTCAACCTAACACACTTTGGTTCACTGCACAGAGCATCCACAACCAAGCATGAACTGCCAGTACCAAATCTCTGCAAGGGCCTAAGAAGCAAAAAACACGTGTAAACACGAAACCACTTATTCTGCTGCAATCTCTTCCCAGATCCTGACAAAATATTTAAAGTCCTAAAACTCTGTGTAACTCCCTTCTAAAATACTCCCAGACCTATTAAAATTCTATATTTATATTTTTATTATCCATTTAAATATCTAATCCCCCCTTAAATTCCTGTCTGTAATGGCAACTAGAAACCTGTACTTTCTCAAATGTGCTGGTTATTTATGAAATTGCTTCATTATTTCCTCACTACAGGAAATCACAATATTTTTCAATTATTATTATATGATAAAAATGGTGAAGTGAAAATTCCATCAGTCATCACTGAAACTGTTAAATCCTACAGTACCTTTTTTGAAACAGGGTGAATAATCCCTCCCTCCACTTCCAGATTCCAGGACAGATTAAAAATAAATTTGCCATTATTGTGTTTTCAAAAATAAAAACCCCAAATTCCCACCAAATTAGTTTTTGCTTTTGGATCCTGCCTTTCTGTAGCTTCTCTGAGCAAAACCCTGCACTGGTTCTGTCCCAGATTCAAACCTGGTGAAGCCGTTTGCCAAGCTGCTGGTGAAGGCTTAGATCTTCCTGCCTATCATGCCCTTCCTACAACTAGAAACAGTAACCTGAAATCTGGGGAACCCAGTGCACGCATAACAATCAAAACTTTCAGACAAGATTCTCATATTTTAACTGCAGTATTATTTTCCAGCATGGTATTTACGAATCTTGGTTGGCAGCCATGCATAGAGCAAAGCTACTGACAGTGATGTCCAAATGCTTTGCTGGAGAAAATAATTTTTATTTACATATTTATATATAAATAAATATAT
>NW_010099648.1:515-12813 GCF_000699245.1 Pterocles gutturalis | reverse complement strand
CTTTAAGCAGTCTTTAACCCACGACAACCATCTGTATCTGTTTTGAGATGCAGTGCACTGCCTGCAAATAGGCAGGGAATCGCAGCTGAAGTCTTACCAGCCTAGAACAGGATGGAAGGACTACCTCAGGTGCCTCTTTCCTGTTTGTATGTCCTAGTGGGATGTGTGGTTTCTTTTTTTTTCTCAAGAGCGTGACGTATGTTCATCCTACAATTCGCTGTAACCATCAGTTTCCTTCTTTTGTAGAATTACCACCCACCTGCTCAGTCTGTATTTCTGCACTGATTTGGCTTGCCTGAGTGCTCATTTGTACCCTTGTCCTCATCAAATTGAAACCTACTAAAGACTATATTTCTGATTCATCACAATCAGTTTGAAATCTAAGCATGTCCTCCAACAAGCTGATAATTCATACCATCTCTGTGATATCTGCAAACTGGATGAGCATAGTCTCTATTCCATCATCCAAGTTATTAATTAAAACATGAGTTCCCAAAGCAGAACCCTGGGAAGTCCCTCATTTGAGAGTTCTTTGATGAGTTTCCAAGCAGTTGAGTACCCTATAGGAGTTTCATTTTCCTAGTCTTCATATGAGGATGTCATGTGAAGCTGCATAAAAAAACTTCATTAGAATCAAGTGACGTCTGCTTATCCCATAACCACAGGAATTTTTATCCTATTATGGCAGGACAATAAATTGATTTGTCACAGTTTAGTCTTGAAGATTTTGTAATGGGAACAAGACTACTCCATGTTGGCATTTTTCACCCTGTTGTATTGTTCCAGGTGCACACAAATATTGTATCATTTTCCAGTACTTTCAAGGACACATAGGTTGAACTACTGATCTACAAGTCCCTTTTATCTTCTGTTTAAAAATATGCATCACATTTCCAGTCTATACTCTTCTGCAATCTCACTCATCCTCCGCAAGTTCTCAAAGATATCAGGAAATGGCACCGAGATCAGTTCAGCCAATTCTCTAAGTACACTGAGGCCAAACCAGTTTTAATACGTAAGTTAATCTCATTATTTTACCGCTTGGTTTTCCTGTCCTGTCCTGACACCTCTTCCTTTTGTTACTAGCGCTAATAATTGTGTTAACCAGCTAAATGTACTTCATCTTTTCATTGTAATTTGAATTGACAGAGGCATTATGCACAGCTTCATCTGTTAATGGCTTCTGTAAGCTTACTGTGTCAAAGAGCAAGTACATAGATGATGGACATATACTACATATGATGGGTCTGATGACTCTCATAATTGCTGAAGGAAGCCACTTGTTTCAGCTCAATAGTTTCTATAACATATGAATTCTTGTGGCAAAAAAAAAGAACATAAGGATGGCTAAGATTAATCCCATCTGCTCCTGCTACTACTGCATTGTCTCAGCTGCAACAGAGTTAAGATCAGGAAGATCTGAACTAAGATGCCATCTTGATGAACTGATGCTAGTAAACTGGACAAGGAATGCTATGCAGGACAATGAGAACTTGATGAGTCTTACAATGAAATCTCTTTCAAGAATATCTGTAGAGCATTTCTGGTTGTCTTCACCATAGTTTGGCATGACTGCTTGTTGGGACAGCAACGTGCAATGACAGCTCATATGAAAAAGCTGTTGGTATAACTCGGACTCATCAGACACAAGGAAATTCAGTTGTCTGGTACTATTAAGTTGCAAAAAAATGATGAAGAATTCATGTTACTACGTCACGTTTGTGATTCAAATAATCTCAGGGTACTCCAAACCAAAAGCTCTCACAGTCAGAAAGCTAATTCCTTGCAAGAACCTGGTACAGTTGATAAGACCATTTTAGATTATGGCTTAATGGGAAATTTTGGGGCTCTTGAGGAGTTACATTAAGTAGTCTGACTAACATTAGTCTTATTTGCCACTCTCTATGTACTGGTGTCAGTTTGAGTTACAGGCATGACTGTTTTCTGTGCATGCATGCATGCAGTTCTTGAACCTGCTGTGTTTAAGATGACTCAGTAACTTTCTTCAGAAATAAAAACACAGTTAAAATTTATTTTTATTAGATAGTTCACATTAGTGAAGAAAAAAATCATTTGATCACTTCAGGCAGTTTCTCTATTGATCACCAAATTCTTGCTTGAATTTCAGTTCAGGGACACTGTGAGCACACATTTATCTTCTGTTGAAGAATGTCATACATCTCAAGAAAGTGACATTGCTTTTTTTCCAGTCTCATATTTTCTCCTCTTGCTTCAGATAGATGACTTTACAAGCAGCTTGAAACTTCCCAAAAATGCTTAGCAAGTTCACTGCTAACTGAACCCAGTAACAGGACATAATCACAGTACTGAAGGGTTGGTATTCTGGAAAATAGTTTATGGTGAAGTGTTACAAAATTCCTAGAAACACAGAACTTCAAATTTGAGATACTTGACTGGAAAGCTCCCCAGCGAAAAGTGATAATCTGAGCATCTGCGGACTCTTTGTTGTTTATAAACTGTTGCTGCTGCCTGTATAAAATCAAATTCTGCAAAGATACATCCTCTACCTGGAAAGCCATATAATCATAAGCGGCCACAAGGCATTGGTGCTACTTGAGTGTGCTCACATACTACCTTTCGGCTTCTACAATGAATTATACAATTTGTAAAGATGGTGCCAATTCTGTGATCACCTTGTTCCATTAAATACTCAGGCTTAGCATCAGCTGACTCCTGACAAAAGGTGTATATATACAAAGTATGTCTGTAAATTGACATGACTTTTGGCTCTAAATGGAGGAACACTGATGATCCAGAAAATTCAGAGAGCTCTCTTCTCCAAAAGCAATTTCAATTAGTTAGTTACTTATTAGTTGGCAATCTTCACTAAAGACTCTGATAACTTGGTTGCTGATTCCTGATTCTCTTGTAATAATTAGAAGTCATTTCCTTGGAAAGAACTGTAGAAAAAGTTTATCTATGGCCCCTCATAATGTCAATTTCTTTACCGTAATGACCTTGAAGGTTAGTAGATCACACATGGATGGACTTTGCAGCTTAAAAAATGCAAAAAAGAGAAGGTTGGGTCTTCACGGACAATCAGCATCAGAGACAATTTCTGTCTTACCCACGTCACTGCTAATGATCATTCTCATAAACATTTTCAGAGCCCGTATATTCTTCACTGTGCACCTTCTAAACATGACAAAGCTTCTTTATCCTATTGTTAAATACTTGTTTGATGCTTGCAGATGAGAATCTTTGTTAGGTGATTCTGTTTCATACGGTTGAGTGGGCTCCACTGACTTTGTAGGAACACCACTCAGAATCTTTAAATTGGTATAAAAAACACTGATGCTGTCCTCCACAGCCAAAGCACAAATTTGGATGATTTTGTATTGTTCAGTGAGTGTTAATGTGGTTGCGTTTTTAGTGTTCACACCAATGACTTTATCAGTGATAGTCATATTCCTGGTTATGATAACCAGTTCAGTTTGATTACTTCCCTTCCTGTAGTAGTTTGCAGACCAGTAATCAGTTCTGAAATATAAGTTCTGTCTTGCATATCTCTTATTTAATTCAAGTGATCCTGATTCCTCAAGGCAAGACAGGGTTTACTGATGACAGCAATGGGAATGCAAGAAGAAAGAAGAAAGCAATCTGGGACTAGACTTGTACCCTGAAGACTGCCTCCCTGCTGTAAGCACAGCTGCTCTCATTACATCTGCTCGCTATTGCATTTGTAACTGGCTAATTAACATGGCTGCAAGTAAACAATTCTAAAGAAAAAAAAAGATAAGGTGCAGTTACATGAACTGGTAAAGGCCATGCTCTGAACTCATCTGGTTTTAACTCCTCCCTTTTCCTATACCATCCAGTTTCAGAAACCACCTACAGACATTACTGAACAGCTAGTGCTGTTCCACTGTGGCTTTCCCAAGCTGAAGCCAGTAGTTCCAATGTAAGGTTTTTACAATTAATTGTATTCTCATAAAATGACATTAATAATCTATAATTAGTCATCTCATTTAAACACCAAGCTTTTTAGAAGTCGAAAGCACTCAGCAGCTCCCATTGAACAGAACATGACTAGGCTACTATTTATGGACCTATCAAAATAAAATTAATTTATTGTTTGTCATTTGGAGTTCATTTAGGAGCTGCTGGTGCACAATCACTTCTGTCTGTTCTATTTTTTTCAGTTATTATAGTAATCTATAATACTTCAAAGTAATTATTGTAACGCTTGGCACTTCCAGCCAAACATTTCTGTTAGGCTGCTGCAATATACAAATATTGTTCACAAATAATGACACTGTAGGTGAACAGATTCTGTTATAAACCAGCTGTTTCACACTGTACAACAAAAATATTTTCTCACTCTTTTCTCTAAGTCTAAACATAGCTCTATGCTGTCCGGTTACCAGTTTCAGAATGCAGAGCTGAGATTGCTCTTCCAGGGATTCTTTATCCAATCAGAACAGATTGTGTTTCTTTCTTCTAAACTTCTCCTCAGTGTTTAATTATCAAATAATTTGCCAAAAAAAACATAACTAGCACACTTTCTCTGAGAATCTAAGCACTTGCATCAATTCAGTTGAAGCTTTATTTTTGATAATTTTTGCAGGCACTTTTGGCAATCTTTCCGTCTACGCAGTTTCTCTGAAATGCTCTCCAGACTGGTCTAGTGAAAAAGGAAATAAAGGCATTTTTTGAGCATGCTTTTGTGAAGTCTGGCTAGAATGAGAAGGCTAAGACCCACTTTGTCATACAGAGTGCCAGCTCAATCAAAGTTTTTTCCATACCTTGAGAAATTTCACATTCTCTTTTAGGATGGCCATAAGACTCCATAAGACTCCTTTGTACTTTTGGAACATCACAAGGGTGTTTTAACAGGGCACAGAACTAGTGGTCAGAGCCATTTGCTTATTTCAAAAATCTCAAACAACAAATTTTCAGATTTTCTTTGTGCCACACACCCACGGCCTGTTCAAGAGACTGTGTTAAAAAATCTAGATCCCAGTGTACTTTAAAGAACACATTTTTGCACCTTCAGGAATCTCAAAGCAAGGGAAATCTTAGTATATAAACACGAAGGAGTTAGTAAGTGAAATTATGTGAAATTAACAGAACAGAGAGGTGAAAGTACAATACAGACTGCTGTATTTGTTGCACTAACAGATCACAGGTAACAAACCTTGTTTACAAGCATGTACCTTAAATGACTCTCAGTGAAATAACTGAATGACCTTCACAGCTTAAAACAGTTTTGCAGCTGTGCAACAGGTTCCAATAACAACATGATACAATATATGTTGGATTCAAGGTCATTATTGCTATTTAATACAGAATACGTTTCTTTCTGGAAGACTTTTTCTCAGTGACTTCTATTTTCCAAAAGCAGCAGTTATTTTCCTTTTGAAAGCCCATGTAGATGAGATATCTGAGGATTCTGTATTAACATTTTCTCTAGCCCCAGATGCATTATACAGAATTTATTTTTAAAGTTTGAAGGTGATACCAGCTGTCATGTTTGAGGGCTCACACTGCTGTAACTGAAGGGATTAGGAAGAAACTTCTCTGTTGAAACTTCTTCAGAGCATTCTGTATCTTCCACTGAAGCATCTGATACTGGCCTTTCTCAGAAAGTACAGATGACAGATTTGGTGGACAGCAGTGTGGCACCTTGAGCACTTCATCCACCATATTTAATGGGAGATAAGACTTTAAGGATTTTTGAGGTACTTTCCAGGTGGACTAGGTTATCACCAAGAAGGGATAGAAGTACATTTGTCTTCCAGTGCTTAGAAGAAGCCAGCAGATGCAAGAGACTAAGTGACACAAAAGGGCCCCACAACACAGCAACTAGTGTACTGGCCCAAAGCAAGTGGAGATGGTAAGAAGTTAGAATGAATCATGAAAACATTTGAAGATAAGTGTATTCTTAAGGGATAAAGAAAGGCAAATAGATATGTGCAAACATTTTTTTTCTCTCTACAACACAGAGAGGGAGAAAATTGAAAATGTTACAAATGAATATACAAACTTTTTTTTTTCCCCCCCTAAATCCCAGTAAAGCCCAAGGATTACGGAATATACACGAATCAAGAGACTCGTGAAAAGCTACACAGAGAAAGGAATCTGACTGATGCTTGGAAAGGGAATGGTCACATATCAGACTACCCAAAGTACATGTTGTGAACATTACATTCAAATCAGTCAGGAACATATTTATGGAAATTAAGACGGTGCATACGTGCTTTTCAAAGCTGAGACTGACTCAGCAAAGCTAATCATTGTACCTAAGACCTTGGAGGAGAACACTTAGGACACAGCAATTATCTTTGCTAAAGCAGAAAATGTGACAGCAAAAACATCATTCTGTATTTACCATATACTGTAAAAGATTGATGGCATGCCACCCAAAGGATCTCAAGTGACTCATAACGAAGTACATGACACAAGCTTTATTTGTTCAATTAAGAGCAACATAGGATGTGAAAAGCAAGAGGTAATGATGGCACATGGAGAACAAAACCTTGAAGTACAAATCACGTAAAAAGTACAAACCATGGTGAAATCAACAGTTCTTCAAAATGATGAGCTAAATTGATTGTCCCCAAAGGCAGAAGAATCCTGAAAATAAAATTAACAAATTTTGAAATTATAGACAACAGAGAAAATACATAAAATTGCATGAGGAAAAGGGAATTCTATAGAGCTATGACTTGATTGCATTACTTCCAATATTGTAGTTACATTTTGGCAACATAAATATCTCAAGAGATTCCCATTTCACTTGTTTCTGCATTTTAAATCCACACGTGCATGAAATAATTGAGGACTGAATTAATGCAGCACCAGGAAATAAGTCAAAACCAAGTAATGCCTGCATTTGACTACATCTTCTTAACTTTATCTTGATCATCCAACGCTGTGTATCTATAATCAAATGGCTCATTAAACTGGCACGTCCATATGTGAGAGAGCTAGCACAAGGAAACCAAAAAAATATTTGGCAATGGATGATGGAACAGTTGAATGTAATTTAAGTATAAAAAGCAATCATTCGGCATAATCATTTTGTGGTTTTGAGATGTGCTGTTTTAAGCAATCCTTTATGTTACTGCTGAGGGAGTTGCCAACGTCCATTACCTGCACTGTATCTTCACAGCTTCCACTTCCAAGCCACTATCATCCCAGTTTTCCGTGCAGATTTATGGCTCTGAAAAAATCCCTTGTGAGTCCCTGAAAAGTAAGCCATAATTTTTCCACAGTCTGAACACTAAGCTCTCTTTCTGTCCATAGAGAGCAGGGATGTAATTAGCCTGAGTGTTGGATGCAGAAATGAGCTCTCCACACACCCTTTCCTTCACCCTTTCCTTCCTTTCACTTGCAGAATTAAAATGAATATTTATTTTAATTAGTAGTAGCAACTATGGTTTAACTGTTGCCCTTTCGACTGAGAGTTGGTTTAGATGTCACAGCCATCATGTTCTGAAACTACATAGTGTGAAAATGCACTCTACACTTTCAACAGTTTGTAGTGTGAAGAGATAAATAAGCAAAAATGGCCTTTCATGTAACTACAAAAAATGTGATGGTGAAAATACGATTGTATAGGACATGATGTGTCATGTACTTCATGTCCCACATTTTTTGCCTAATCACAAGTAGAAGACATCTGTCATTATTACTACCTTTCTTCCTGCAAGGCATGCCTGCTTGTGGATAGAACCATGGAAAATGCTTGTCCCAGCCAGCAACAGCGCAATGGGCCTCCGGTTTCTGATTGGCACTCCCTCCTCCCCAGGAAAATGTCTTGTAGTAAAATAAATGTGTTTGTGCAGTGGTGACTATTTATCACTGTAGACCCTGACACAGGCATTAAAGCATCTGCCATTTAGAACTGTGTCTCATAACTGCCCAACATGAGAGCTGCAATGAAATCCTACCTGACCATATTGAACTAGAGAAGTCTGTTTAGTTAGCAAGGTTGCACCTCTCAGATACTAACAGGACTGTAACTGATATGAACACTAAAGTCCATATCCAATCAAAGGAAAACAGCAATAATTTGGAACAGCTCTACAGCCAAAGCCTCTGTGAATAAGAATTTTGAAATCTTCCCCTAGAAAGACTGTAAAATTATACAAAGTTGTCTTTTTCATGTTTCTACCTTTCTGGCTTCCCAGCTCCGTTCACCATTCAGTACTCCACTTGCCAGACTTGCATCTGAGGGATGGTTGCTCCCACATGCTTTTAAATTCTCCAAAATGGCACATACTTACACAAAAGCACTGGCATGCACAGTACACACACTTCCTCTAGCCAATTCCTAAATCTGCAATGAGAGTGCACATGTCAATGTGGATGTGCAAATAATGTCTTTGGGCAAGCAGAATTTGAATAGGGTCAAGTAAACAACAGTCTAGCTAAGTAAAAGTCTGCTGACAGTCTAAAAACATATACAAATGAAAATCAAGAATTAAAGCTGGTCAGACATTTTAATGCAAGAAGAGTTAATGAAATTCAACAAAGAAGTGCTCCTACATACCACAAGCCATAAAGTTCCATATGCTTTGTTCCAGGAGTAGAAGTTATGCTTCCATGACTGTCAGTGAAGTTCTTTTGCTTAAATTTCCTAAAGGTCATTGTGAGCATAAAAAAAGCTGGTCCCCCATAGAGCCTCCACTGCACAGAATTTCAAGAAAACCCACGGAAAGTCTCTAATTTCTGTTCACCAAACATTTCTGTAATAAGTTGCAAATTCAGGGATAGGTACACATTCTTTACCAGATTACCTATCTTCTGTGCACCAACTTTCCCCTTACAGTTTCTACATCTCTCAGCCATTTCAAACATCTTTACGAAGTAAGGATATCTCAGTCCTTCCCATCTGCTTAAAATTTCCTTCTGAAGGGAAAGAAGTGTTGAAGTCTCTCATCATCCTTAGCTTCTGCAATCCTTGGCTTAATATACTATTTCAGCAGCAAATCTCATAGTGCAGCAACATGTCAAGGTTTTCTCTAGTTCTTCCCAATGAACTGTGACTATGATTACACTTAGCAGATAGTATAAGTGCATCAGGAGCAGATCTGTAGAAACTGGCCGTGCAGAACACCCAGCACCAGCTTCACATTTCAGGGTGCCTTCCAGCCTGGTTTCAACTGACCAGAACCCAGATGACACACTGAGAGCACCCTGTGCCAAAAGTATCAAAAATGTAGTAAGTGGGGGCTATTCAGAGATTTGCTCTATGAGGACATTCCTGACAAATTAAAATGAGAATGTAAATACATCCTGGGCCTGCATGACACATCAGGAGACAATCAACCCTCTAATAGTTTAGAATGTTGTCCTATGTAAAAGATACATTACAAATGACAACAAAACATGGATGTTAACATATATCCCCCAGAGATGCCACCTACTCTTACCTGAATATACAACCAAACTCAGGTGAGAAGGTCTCCCCTGAACTGGAATTGACAGAGAACAGGACAGGAGTAAGAGCCTAGACTTTTTCTGTGGCAAAGAGGAACTCTAAGTGGTTGCCTTGAGACTATTATGAGGACAGTGTATCTTTTTTTTTTTTTTTCTGTTGAGAAATTAGATGTAAAAAGCTAAAATTTTAAAAGGAGGTGTTATTGTTCCTGTGAAAAAAGGACATGTTAGAAATATCAGCAAAAGATAAAGCCAAATGTTACAGGGATTTCAGAAACTTGATGAAACACAAGTTTTGAAGAATATATTTCTGTTTGAAAAAGACAGAAATAAAGGCAGAATAGCATTGTGTATTAACAATAAAATATATTTAAATGAAAAGTTTCTGATAAGAAACATGCTGTTGAACGTGAGTGTAAAGGGAAAAAAATTAGAGTATGAATGTGAACAGAAATATTTCCATATCTGAAGTGCAAACAAGCTCCAAGAAACCCAGTATGCCCACAGCTGGGCCTATGCTGATAACCTGCACTTCAGAAATCTACAAGAAACAACTGAAGAACCATTACCGGGTAGCCAAGGTATCTAACCATCTCTCAAGTCGAGGAGGATATTGTAAGAGTAGAATAAGGCTATAACAAAGACAGGATGAAAATTTCACCTTCACCTAGGTGCCCTTTCAGAGTGCCAAATAGGAGTGGATATGCCTGATCCCTACTGATTACCAATGCCACTGTGAAGAAGCATCAAAGAGATCCAAGATTAAAAACACACAACGCTTGTGGCTGGAAGAATCTTGAGGAGACTGAAGGAGAAAAAGCAGGTATTTGGAGTGGTAAGCAGTGCTATGTGAGCCCTAGATGATAAAGTATTTCTCTATAATTCCGGACTGAACTTCTGCTTAAATCATAAGGTGTCAAGTATTACCTGAGCAGTTACAGGCTCATTATTCAACCACAATTATACAGAAAAAAGAAAAAAGTGAGAAGTGACCTTGGAGCAATCAAAGCTCTGGACATCAGCTGTGACTTAAAATGCAGTGTATCTTTGTTGGATTTGGGTCATCCTGACCACTTACTGAACTTACCACCCATTGACTTACTGAAACACTTCTTTGGTAGGCTAATGAATCTTGTAGACTAGCAAAATACCATACATCTCATATTTTACTTGTGTAAATATACTGAAAGTACAGTTTCAGTAGACTACCACAGTATTCTGGTGGAAGAAGTAACAACTGAATAAAGAACTGGCTTCACAGACTGCGAGTGAGTTTTTCTGTAAGGGGCTATCAAGCCGACTGAAGCTACAAGAAGAGTTCAGCAGTGATCCCCCTTCCAGTTCCATGTCCAATTGTTCTTGTTCATGTGCTTTTATTTCTTCTTATGTCTTTGTGTTTATACCTAACATGATCTGGAATGCAGGCATGAAGAGAAAAAAGACCAGCTCCAACTTTTGAATCATCCACCTGATACAGTTTTGTGATGGAGAACATCACTTGAGGACATTTTGTTCGAATGTGCTAGGGTTGTTTGCAAGCTGTGTTATGTTTACCAAAGAACTGGAATTGGAGATGCAGTGTGACGGCTACAGCAAGATTCAAGTTCCTTATGTGATGGGGAAATTGGTCAATTTCATTCAAATTAAAATTCAGTTACAGTTGATAGGAGCTTTGCTCAATAAAGGGCTAATTATACTGTGCTCACATTACTGTGAGGAACCAAATCTGTTTACTCCAGCACTAAGTGCTGGGAAAAATAACTTGTTATTGTTTCCTGTTAAAAAAAAAAAAAAAAAATCTGTTGACAGAAGAAGGAGCATCTGGCTTCTAAACTTCCAGTTTCCCAACTCCCTAAGTCCAGTTAAAATTCTTGAAAGGACAACAACAATTTGGTAATGATATTTCTCCCTTAAGCTGTTTTCATTCATGCACCTTACCAGTAGATTGATCTTGTCTCTGTCTTGTGAAAACATTCACAGAACAGCAGTGAAGAAACTAAAGATTAAAAGAAAAAAATGACTGTAGCAAATGTGAAAATGTTTTAAATAATCAGCAGACTTGTGTTTTTTTTTTTTTTTTACTACTACCATCACTAATGATATGGGACAAATATCCCTGTGAGACTCAAAAACATGTAACACCAATGGATGTCTCCTCCCTGAACAGTCAGCAAATTAAATGAGAAATGCTGGGGATGGGTAAAGGTCAATATTATATCCCTTTTAAAAGGTAGAAAATTAAATCACAGGGAAATTAAGCAACTGGTCAAAGGTCAAACAGAAAGCAAGTTGCAGAGCATAGAAACTGAGAAACTGTGTCTTATGTTCAGCTCCTTAACTGCAAGACTACCCTTTCTTTAATCTGAAGAGGGAAAAAAACCTCAGTGTTAGAATATTCATATCAAAATTAGCTTCACTGAGAACAATCTGAGTTTCTCTGTCTCATCCAAAACTGGATATTGTTCTGCCTCATTAAAGCAGAAATGAGATCCATCCAACAACACTGATTTGGTCAAAACAAAATCACAACTACTCTAAGATTTCTGTACTCCAAAAAACTGGTGTGCAATCAGTTTTGGAGAAACAGTCCAGTTGATCAATTTCATTGTAGCTTTCAAGAAATTAACAAAAATGCCCCGATTCCCTGCAGAAAGAATGAAGTCAGAAGCTACATCTGAGAGATATTGTGGTATTCCAGGGGCTTCATCCACTCTTCATATATTATTGTGAGTTTCTATGAAAAAGCATACATATACATGTGTATATATGCATACACACACAAACATACTTATACATACATGTCTGTCTATAGATATGGACACATGCATGCATATACACAAATATATTTACATAAGCAGAGAGAAATTACATGAGATTTAAGGAACAAAAG
>NW_010099648.1:0-484 GCF_000699245.1 Pterocles gutturalis | reverse complement strand
GGAAAGAGGCAAACAGGCCACTTTCCCATACCTTCTTTCTTGATGTACGAGAAGCCTAGACATGATGTGACATCACATATACACTAACAGAGAGTGATCAAAAGCTCCATGTCTGTCTCAGGGGCTAGGACCCTCTGTATACCCTGCCAAGCCCAAGGGATTAAACCACAGTTACACTATATGCCTGGGCTTTGCTTGCCGTAAACACCACCAAGGACAGGGGCTGTCCAGAGAGCCCCATCAGACTGTAACCCAGTCACCTGGCATTACTCCTGTCACCTCACGGACAACGTGGGAAAGTTCAGATTAAAAAACCAAGCCGAGGTGCAATCACCGTGGGTGCTTCAACACCGCAGTAAGGCTCTGCCTTGGCAACCTTCCCCCTGTGTGCGGAGGAACAGTGAGCTTGGCTCCTAACCTGGGGCTGGCCCGGGTGGCTTGGGTCACAGGAATGGCATGCCTCGGGGGGCGGGGGTGGGGGGCG
>NW_010099647.1:921-1303 GCF_000699245.1 Pterocles gutturalis | reverse complement strand
CGGCCGTGTGCTCCCGGCAGCCGAGGAGGAGTCCGGCAGCTTCTACGTCCTGCTGACCGTCACGCCCGTGGTCCTCATGGCGCTCATCTCCTGCCTCGCCGTCTTCCTCTTCTTCTACAACAAGAAGAGGTAACGACCCCCCCTGCACCCCCTGGGGTGGGCACGGGTTTGGGGGAGGTGACATCATGTCCTCGTCCCCCACCCCCTGAGCGATGGCCACCCCTGGCAGGAGCAACGACGGGTACCCCAGCGGGACGCTCTACGCCTCCGTCAACCCCGAGTACTTCAGCGCCTCGGACAGTACGTGGGGATGGGCAGGGAGGCGGCGCGGGGGCTGCTGGAGCTGTGCTGGCGGGGGTGGGGGGGTGGGGACAGTGATGGG
>NW_010099647.1:0-890 GCF_000699245.1 Pterocles gutturalis | reverse complement strand
TGATGGTGACAGTGATGGTGATGGTGACTGTGATGGTGACAGTGATGGTGACAATGATGGCAATGGGGCGATGGTGATAGTGATGGGGTGATGGTGATGGTGACAGTGAGGTTGATGGTGACAGTGATAATGATGGTGATGGTGACAGTGATGGTGATGATGTGATGATAGTGACAAGGGTGAAAGTGGTGGTGATGGTGACGGTGGTGATGGTGACAATGAAGACATTGACAGTGATGGTGATGGTGGTGGTGATGGTGATGATGATGGTGATGGTGGTGGTGACAGTGGTGGTGATGATGATGGTGGTGGTGATGGTGACGGTAGTGGTGATGATGACAATGACAGTGATGATGATGGTGACGATGATGGTGACGGTGATGGTGATGATGTGATGATGACAGTGACAAGGGTGACAGTGATGGTGACCGTGACGATGGTGACGGTGATGGTGACAACGAAGACATTGACAGTGACAGTGACGGTGGTGGTGATGGTGACGGTGGTGGTGATGGTGATTGATGGTGATGATGATGGTGATGGTGATGATGACAGTGACAGTGATGATATGGTGACGATGATGGTGACGGTGATGTTGAGTGACGGGGTTCTCCCCCCTCGCCCCACAGTGTACATCCCCGATGAGTGGGAGGTGTCGCGGGAGAAGATCACGGTGATCCGGGAGCTGGGGCAGGGCTCCTTCGGGATGGTGTACGAGGGGCTGGCGCTGGGGCTGGTGGCCGACGGCCAGGAGACCAGGGTGGCCCTGAAAACCGTCAACGAGCTGGCCACCGTGCGCGAGCGCATCGAGTTCCTCAACGAGGCCTCCGTCATGAAAGCCTTCAAGTGCCACCATGTGGTGGGTGGGCAGCCGGCGGGGAGGGAGGGGA
>NW_010099646.1:19490-23323 GCF_000699245.1 Pterocles gutturalis | reverse complement strand
GGGAAAAAACCTTTTTACCCATTGAAAAGAAATAATTTCTTAGTGCTGCTGTATTTTCTCCATCATAGGAAACAAAACCGAGGACAGAGGTTTTTTTATTAGCCCTTTAATTAGAAAATGACTACCAGTATAAAACGTAATACAAAATATGAAATTGCCTTTCCAGGCAAATTCACCAAAGATGCATGGATTAACTTAAACTCAGCTCAAGCTTTTTGATCTGCTGGTATTCCTCCTGGGCATACTTTCACAGCAGCAATGTTTATCGTCTCCTTATTTTTAATCTTCCTGAGACACATTTATTGCAGACACTGAAAAGGAGGTGAACAGCGTTTGAGAGACGTTCCGTAAAGAACATTCTCTTTCTGATGGAGCAGTGAAATGACACAGCTGAAAGAAACCCAAACCAACGTTAGCCTCTGGAAGCAGCAGCCGTTCTGCCTGTTTAATATACTCCATCCAGTCCCCATGCTGTGGTCAGGTCATCGGTTCCTATCGCTTCCCTACTGTAGCTCACTGACATGAATGGCTTGAGGTTTTCTTAGCTCAAATTACATTTTGAATAGATCATCAGCTTGCCACAAAAAAGCAGCAAAAGACCTATCCGTGCTGCAAGGACAAAAATGGAAAAAAGAAGTTGAAATCTTCGGGATAACTCCACCGACTGCAGCTGATACCCTTTTATAGCAAGTCTGCACCTTCCTCGATATTCTCACTTCACTCCTTCGCTGCCTAATTCTAGTAGGTGCAGAGCTTCCTCGATCTCCAGGATGGTTTGTGGGATGCTGCAAGCTGTCAGCTGCTGCGATAATGAAGCTTTAAGTTGTCGATTCTGGCACTGCTCTTAACTACAGCGAGTAGTGCATCTGCATAAGCAATCCTGTGGTTTACAGAGAAAGCCCACCTGATGGCAATGGCTGCCGGGCACTATTTACTCTCGTTTGTTCATTCAAGCAGCCTTGAAGAGCAGAGCCTCCCTGTCTTCTGTAACCAGCCTCCCCAGTTACCTGCTTTTTTCCTAACTGTAGACTTAAAGGAAAATCAATTCTGATAGTTCACTACTTTGGCTAACGCAATTTAAGCCACGATGAAGTCAGCGAGGCTGCTCTGTGGCATTTCCTGAAGGTAACAACTCCAGCTCTTTTATTACTACCACCTGCTATTAGAGCTTGAGACCTTTTGTGGGGCTTGTCCTGACATAATGAACTGGAGAGCTCTGCGCTCTCTGTCAACAGCAGACTGATCCCAATCGTTCTGCAGGCTCAGGATGTATGTAGGAACAGATGAAGATGCAGCAACAGAGACACACCAGATCTTGACAGAGAATCCCCCTGGAAATGAAAAGCCCACTCCTGCAAGCCCTAACCATCCTGACACATCCTCTCTTCTTACAGATTCCAGAAGTTACATTAAGAGCTCATCATACAGTTCTACTTTATCACCCATGAAAATAGCTGCTCAGGAGCAATAGACGACCAGGTGTTACCTAGTGAGATAGTTAAAATTCTTCCCTTGAGACATCAAGATAAAAAACCTAAAACTTCAAAAACGTCAGTGAGTTGTAATGACTAAAAAGAAAAAAAAAAAGTAGGATTGGTTAAGGTGAATTAAAACATCATATTGAGATTACTTCAAGGAATTTTGGTTTGGGCCATCAAAAAAATTCTCAGAATATTTTTGAAACAAAAATCCTCTAAAATTTTCAAGTATTTTAAGCAAAAATAGTGTGTAGAACCTAACTCTGATTGTACATCATGCAAGTGCTTTTGTCAAAATCAACCATTTCAGTGCAGTAATTAGGTTTACTAATAAATGCACAAGGACATCAAAAGTTGACTTCAGGCTTGTTATTTTTATAATTGCAGATGTTAATCTGAACTATTACAGATATAAAAACCTTAACACGCACTTAAAATCTATTTGCATATACAATATTCAATCTGCATGTGGTATATGCTTACATGGCCATAAACTATACTTTCCTACATTATCCCATGGAAACTGGTGACAAATGCCAAGTCTATCTGCGATCAGCTGGACACCCAGTTGTTGTGTGTTTAGGAGCATTACATTACCGCTGCAAATCAGAATAAATTCCCCAGAGAACTGGAACTTTGATCGAAAGAGGGATAAGGTACCACAGTTTGAATACTAAAGGAAGTATTACCGAGCCAGATGGAAACTAATTTAAACTTTGTACTACTGGCTCAGTTCTATATTCCCAAGTGTACCAAATTAAAATGGAGCTCAATACTTCCATGAAACAGAATTGTTGTACTCCAATCTTCTCTTGATGAAATGCTGCAGTTAATGTATGCAAATGCCTACTGAAACACATATATACATATAGCAGAAAAAACAAACACTTCCCAAACACAGCCATATTTTGATCCTGTGAAGGACAACTTATTGACACTCTGTGTATCCTGGAGTTATAACTGTGCACATCCTTTCCAGCCAAAAAATGTGCTGCAATATCACAACACTTATCTCTGCTCTCCTGGGCAGGGCAGCAGCATTCCAAAGAAAAATTGAAATATTCCTCATGCTTTTCCCTTGGGACTGGTGTAGAAACAAGAGGAAAGAACGCAACGGAGAGGTACAAAAATAGGGGAACTAAAAAAAAACCCCATCTGTACATGATGTCAACAGAATCACCATTAAATACAGCAGCATTTTGAGATTTTTCTTTGCTTTTTAAGGGATAACGCAAGGAAGATGACTCACCACTAGCAACGCAAATAAAATGACTCCACAGCTCCAGACGTCTGCTTTCCTTCCATCGTATTTTTCTCCCTGCGCAGCAATGACATGGAGGTTCAAAAGACTGCTCGCTAGTAAATGAATTATCCTTGAAGAACAAGAGCGGGGAGAATGGGAAACCTCACATTTCCATTCAGCCGCCTGCTTCCTAAGGTGGCTTTCCCACCCAGGAGGCCATGACACAGCCCATTAATTGAATTTTTAGGAACATCAGTTTCCAGTCGGAGCTGGGATCTGTGAGCAAAGGCTCAGGAGTGAGGAGCAGGGCTGGAATGGTCGACAACTCACTAATGACTAGACCTGGCACCTAAACAGTGTCAGAAGTGCGTTAAGGACATCAAGAAGGTGTTTTTTCTCTTCCCTGGTTCTTCAGGGAGCTTGTCACCAGTCACATTATTTGCAAACTCACAGTATTGTCTGGACCACCACTTCTGTCCGCTCCCTGCTTGGCTTTACGTTAAAGATACGCTTTAAAAGAGTGGAATCTTGGCCACTGAAATCTTGGGGACTTATTTTCAGAGGACAAAGGGAGAGTAGAGAGAAAGGACAGTTCACAGAGTTTAATGGAAACCACCATGACTGACAGCCAGCCCTGGCCCCGCTACTGAAATGCCAGCAACAGAGCCAGGGACGCGGAGGGGACCACATCCCCTGGGTGGGAAGAGCAAGTTAAGCGAGGCTACTGGATTTCTGTCCGACCACATGGCACGAAGGGTACTGCTTGAGAATACACACCATCATTGCCCTCGTACGGTCGATGCCGGGCTGAGCCACAAAAAACCCATAGTTATGTTCCTTGTGTCCCCTCCACTGCTGTCTGCCTTGGACAGATCTCCTGTACGGAGGGTCTGTCTGCGTACTTGCAACGAGTGACACTTTAAAAAGCAGATTTATACATGCTAATGTTAACCAACTTACCCGGATGACTTCAGGGCAAGCATAATGCGGTGATCTGAAACACAAAATACAGCCAAGTGAGCATGTCACAGCCTGGTATTGATGGTTTTGTGCGTTTTCATTTTGTTTAGCACAATCATGTTTGGCTTGCTTATAGAGAATGCAAGTGTGCA
>NW_010099646.1:0-19476 GCF_000699245.1 Pterocles gutturalis | reverse complement strand
TACCTCAATGAGAATACATTTATAAAAAAACTCAGAAAATGCTCAAGAACGAATACAATTCAAAATTCTATGGGCCTACTATGAATTTCTTAAAAGTGAGGAAGGAAGAGAAGACCAGGCACATTCTGTGACCATACAGAATGCCAGCCCTCTAATCCCACCCTTTAACTTTGCCTCGTATCGAACCAGAAGGCAGGCACACACCGGACAGCCTTTTATAAAAAAGACAGAATAATGTTTTCAGCCCAAACATGCATCCCTAAACCACGTCTCGCATTTCTTCTGCTAAGGTTGCTCTCAATTACTCCAGCAGTCATAAAAGCTGCCGATACATCTTTTCAAACATACAAATTTTTTTTTTCCTTTAAAAAACTAAAAAAGATGGACATTAGGACTATTACCTAGCGAGTTAATATATTCTTTTCGCATCCTTCTACCCATCTATCTCTGGTTTGATTCCTGGCTGAGAATAGTCAATTACTTCAACTTGCCAGGTAATCATTTTAATTCCTAAAGATTATAGCCGCGGCTATTTATTTTATAGCCTTCATTAAAGTAACTTGACAAGTAAAAGGGATGCAAACTGTCTGAGCCCAGTGTGCAAATCACGCTATTGTTTATCCTGACACCTCCCAGCAGTCCCCGAGCCTGTCTTCATTTGTGCATTTGTTTCTTGTGACAAATGCAATCATGGCTGGGCAATACCTGTCTCGCAAAGTAATGAGCAAAACAGAAGCCCAGTGAGTTCAGCTTTGTGCTAGGATGCTGCGTTAATGTCCAGTGAGACAGCCCATTAATTGAATTTCCACGCACACACGACACTCATGGCAAATACCATCCCGTGGGCACGGAACGCCCTGATGCGGTATCACAGCTTCTGGCAGACCGTGATAATAAACCCAGGGTACGCTTGGGGCTGCAGCTACCTTGACAACAAAGCTTAAGCAAGGAGAAAGAAATGCAGTTGATCCCTCACAGATGTTAGGAAAGGTGGAGTTCGGGAGTACAATATTTAATACCCCTCCATCCCCCCATTTCAGAGGTTATCACAGGTACTCTAACCAGGTCTGTCTGCTCAGTAGTGATCCCAAGTGTCTTAGTTTAGACTGGATTTTATAAACCTTGATTCCAGAGTCAAAACACATGATGAAAACCAGAGCCTTCCCTCGGAGAGATGGCCAGAGCTGGCCCTTGGGAGACCAAGAAGAATGGGCTCGTGCCTGGTGGGCAGGGCAGCCTACCTGGGCTCTCTTGTCACCGGCAGCCATTTGGACACGGACAAGGTTACTCAACATTTTGAAAATCTGCAGCTGGCCACGGTTGGAAAAAGGTGACCAGAACCTCACCATGAGTTTACTCTTCTAACTAAAACAAGAGCAATGCCACCAGAGCATTCACACCTCACCCAAGGTTGTGTGGCTGAATTCACTGGGATTTGTACGAGTTCTAGGGTAACAGAGAGCATGATGGCAACAATGAAATAACACGAAAGCAGTCAGCAACATTAATGAAATTGTTGCTTCTTGACTAAGCAGGGGCTGATCTGGGGACTTGTAGCACATCGCTGGTCATTGCTAGAGAGAAAGCGAGGCCAGAGCGAGACACTGACTTGGTTAATGTTACGTACGTGTTCCCAACCTTCCAATATATGTTGTTCCCTGGGAATTTGCTTCCTTCTAGCAATCCAACAGCTACTCTACACCTGTTCTTTTTAATACCCCAAAGCCTTAACCACTAAACAGTCACGTTACTGGATTAATACATGATTGTACAAGCTTTAAGAAGACAAGATAAATTATTCTTGTGAGAATGCTTGACAAGTGATGGTGTCTTTTTTCAGTATCATAAAAATGGTGTAGAGTGTACAGGTGACCCCTAAGGTACACACAAATCAGAATGAAGGAGTAGCACCAGAATTGAGACTGCAACCCAGGACTGGCCAAGCACAGCCAACGTCACCAGTGCTCAACTGCTCAGACAGAGCAGTGAAAGAGGGCAGGATGGGAGCTGCACCGAAGGTAGGAATGCAACTATAAACTGGAAAAAAAACCATGGTAGCCAAGAGTATAGGAATTCCATCAGATCATGGCCATTCTCTCAGTTTAGTCACCTCAGAATAGGAAGACCAGTTCTAACATGTTCTATAGAACCGAGTCACAGAGCAGGCTTTGAGCAACCTGGGCTGGTGGGAGGTGTCCCTGCCCATGGCAGGGGGTGGAACTGGATGATCTTTAAGGTCCTTTCCAACCCAAACCATTCTGTGATTCTGTGATTAGGTTTATTGGAAAACATATTAGTGGTGACAAAGGAGTGAAGAATCAATCCAGGTAACCGTTCAGCTCCTGCCACTTGGCGTGTCTGAGTTTCTCCGTCTTGCATGCATTGTAGCTTCTGGCAGGTACGATGCTCCCATTGCCTTTCCTACGGAAGGTGAGCCGTGAATACACACAGTACATTAAATGGCTACTGCAGATGGTGTCTGTGGCTGAGCTGGAAACTTAAGCCAGACCTCCCAAATCCTGCATGGTATCCCGTACAGCTCACCATCATCCTTCAGCACCACACCTTTTGGGTGGCCATGCCATCTGGGGTGCGCTGGAAGAGTCAGTATCTCAATTTACAATCCTGCTGAGTTTTCATTTGCATACAATGACTGCAACAAAGATTTCAGAACTCTTAATTGTGGACGCATCCACCTCAACAGCTTCCTGTGCTAATATCCTTAAAAAGAAGAAGGTAAGTGTTGTGAAGAACCCAAGATAGGTACGTACCTATTTACATGTCCCACTAGCAAGTGCACTTAAAGCATTTACCTCCCTGAGGTCACTGGAGTGCAGTGCAATCTGCTAGGTGTCTTATGAGGCACCACTGACATTCTGCTAAAATCTAGGAGGATGGGTGAAAAAATTGCTACAATAGATCCTTTGAACAAGTTGGATTGATTTGATCATTCAACAGCTGCACTTCAACTGCCCAGAGAGCGCAGGTTTCTGGCACAGCTATCCTGAATTCTTGCCAGCACACACGAGCTAGATATCTTGGCTAACAGCTCTAAAAGGGATCCTCCAGCCAGCCAGAATCCAGAGAAAACTCATTTCCATCCTGCCAATCATCGAGCAACTTTAACCGCTTTAAAGAGAAAAGTCAAATTTAATCAAAAATCTATTTATCTTTCTACAGAGTCATGAATATTTCTGTGGCTCTTATCACTAATTATTCAATATACGTGTGTCAAGAGTAACATTCCCTGCCTCTTCCCCTCGGCCATCTCCTCAGCCTTCAGCTCTATCTCTGTGCAGCAAAAGCCACAATCTGCCCTTGACAACAAATAAGTATATCGCTCAGCAAGATCAAGAAGCAGTTGCTGCCTGCAGGTACAGCTGCAAAAAAGCACCGACGCTGGCAGTGTTTACTTCCAGGGTGATGTGGGTTTTCCCAGGCCAGTGTGCCCAGGGAAGGAAGAGCTGTCGGAATGGTCATTCGCAGCCATGGCTCTAGGACACAGAAATCTTCAGGATTTTGGGGGAGCTTAGCAAAGCATTTCCGTAGGATGTCAACCAGAGGAAATCAGCCAGAGTGCAATGGTGAAATCCAGGACAGCCCTGGAGAGGTAAGTCAGGCATTCAGAAAGAAATGTATATATCCTTGATGTATCTATCCTGAATTTCATCTGAGAAAGCAGAAAATTAGTTCTTGGTCTGTGCACTTCAAGATACATCGCAGCCACAACAGATCTGAGATAACCAGGGCCATACCTCCAGGGTCACCTACATGGTGCAGGTAAGAGAGCCCCGCACCGTGCACACCCAGATCGACTGCCCGCGGATGGTTTATCTGGGAATATCTAGTAACTGCTTTTCCAGAGGAGCAGTTGGTTGATCAAGAAGCAGGTGGAAAGCCATGTGATCCTACTCCACAGTGTGCCACATCCTCTGTCACGCTGCCTGGTGTGTTCCCAGGTCCCATCAAAGATGAGTGTCCATGCCTGGGTCCTTCGGTCCCTAAGATGCCACTACGTGGGGAAGAAGAAAAGCTTCTCTGAGTGCCGTTCTTCAGGCTCACAGCTGGAGGCAGAGCTTCTGCAGAGAGGGAGCAACAAGAAGTCTCCTTCCCTTTGTTTTTCTGATGCATGAAGTTACCTGGATGCAGAAGGCTGTACGGGTGCACTGAAGTCCTCCCACATCCAGCTGGTTTTGCTGTTGCCCAGATGCTTGAGTCCCTTTTTCCCCTCCGTTAATCATTGTCTCCAAGCTGGCTCTCAGAGACAGAAGCCACCCACCAGCGTGAAAGCCTGCCTGTGCTTTCCCTCCGTGCTGGGTAGCAAAGGGCTGGGATGAAGGGGAATGCCAGAGGAGCAGCAAAATAGATAAAGGGAATTCTGCAGGAGAAGGGCACACATCAGAGCATCCTGAGTGGAGACATGTGAGTGGAGGCACGGATGATACAGGACAGTATGACAGGGAGAGACCAAAGAACCGGTCCCAGCAGCAGTGGGTGGCTAAGGCTGCGGTGCAGGCAGGAGCTGTAGGTAAAGCTGTAATTAAGGCAGTGGCTGTAGTTAAGGCTGAACGCTGTCTTGCCATTAAAGCTTCAACTGAGTCATTTAGCTTGAGAGGAGAACACTCAGTATCTAGCCCTCAGCCATCTTACAGCTGTTTACTCCTCGAGCGCAATTACATTTTTGGGGAATCTGCAAAACCCTTCATTAATTAATGTATCAGTTCAAATTATTCAGACCTGGAACCTTTAAGAGGTCTTATTTTTAAAAATGAAACAGCCCCTTGTATTAAAAGGCCATAAAGATTGCAAAGTTAAGTATTCCAAAGTGAAGAATTGCTGAAGTAAAGCTTGAAGAGGCTGTACTGTCCTCTGCGGGTAGGTCAGGGTGGGGTGGTGGGTGTGTTGCTGTCTTCATATCATCAGACGGAATCTCACGTCCTCATATGAATGGAGACAGCCACATCACTGTGGCAAACATCATATCAAAACCGTATCATTAATATTTGTAAACCTAAGATACTACAATGAAAATCCTGCCTAGCATTCATAGCAAAGCTTGAATGTAGCAAACAGAAATTATGGATGGATCCATAAAATTAATGATAAGGAAAAATCAAACATTAAATAGCTGTTTATTAAAAAAGCCCTACCATCCAAACACCAAATGAGGCAAAGATTTGTTGGAAAAAACCTGTACAAGCTCATAATTAATGGCCATATCCTAATGTGCACGGGTTAAGTGCAATTGCAATTTCCTGGCAACCTGAAGAATAGCACATCCTCAATTCTCAGTGCTTGATTTTGCAGACTTAAAGCTCTTCTAACATACCTTGGGATGTATTATAGGCAAGGCTGATATTAATGGTTATTAATAAGGTTTTCTGGTATTTCCTTTTATAATCCTCATTTTAAGTTGCTTAAGACTTACCATCAATTTAATCAACTTAACATTTTTCCTTGCTTTTTGTCTGCCTCCAGCTGGTTTCAAGTTTGTGTGTGCATGCACATTGTGTATGGGCCAAAACATTTCCACTATCTAAGTCTAATCTAAACTAAATGGTTTTTTTCCCATAAAAAAGGGAAAATTTCTAGTATCCTCACCTGCAAGGGGCTAACCTGAATATTTGTTTGCATTCTCCAGAAAAATTTACTCAAACTGCCCCTAGAAAACCACAGTTTGCATTTACTAGCAGAAACTCTCTAGAGCATCAAGATCAACATTCTACCTGCGCTGGTAACACATCACAGAACAATTTTTCTACCTGAAACTGATGCTATGAGCTGCTGTGGCTGGGGTTGCCACCAGGTACCGAACTTCAAAACAAAGTGAGTGCAAAACCAACGGGAAACAGACCTAGGGCTGACAGCAACTGACTGGGACAACCAGGTGGGGGAAACTGGAGCTGAAACCTGCTGGAAAAGAGAAAAGGATCCAGGATTTGGGGTCAAATACGGAGTAGAAATGACTGGGAGAAGTCAGCAAGACTAGAGTGCAAACCAGGGAAGGAGATGGGAATGGAGTGCTGGGAATGGAAGCTCTTGATGAGACGGGGTAAAAAGTACTAATTCTGGCATTTCCAAATTTTAAGAGCCTAAAATTGCAACCTGAACAACAACTGGATGTAGGACGCTTGCATGCGTTGTAGACAACAGGCAGACACACAGGAGAGATGGGGGGGCTCTTGATCAGGGAATGGAGTGACAGGACAAGGGGAACAGTTTTAAGCTGAAAGAGGGGAGCTTTAGATGAGATCTGAGGAAGAAATGTTTTCCTGTGCGGGTGGTGAGGCAGTGGCCCAGGTTGCCCAGAGAAGCTGTGGATGCCCCACCCCTGGAGGGGTTCAAGGCCAGGCTGGATGAGGCTTTGGGCAACCTGGGCTAGTGGGAGGTGTCCCTGCCCATGGCAGGGGGTGGAACTGGATGATCTCTAAGGTCCCTTCCAACACAAATTGTTCTGTGATTCTATGATTCTATGATTTATTGTAAAGGGGGAAGAATATGTGCTGCGTCATATCTTGTCATTAAAATCAGAAATGGTACTTTTCCAAGACTCCTACAGAAATGACTGCAATTTATGTTCAGAGCAACTTGGGCACTGTGATGACTTCCTAAGATGGAGAACTGAAGCAGAGGAAGGTAATGCATCTTGTCCAAGCCCACCCTGAATGCCTTCAGCAGAGACAGAAATCAAGCTCAGATCACCTGGGTCCGAGCCCTGCGGTTTACCCATAACTCACTCTTCTTGCCTGGTGACAATCCAGGATGGATTGTGCAGTATCTACCGTTCTGAAACACTGCGAGGCAGCATGCTGGGAGGAATCGCTGTGAAAAGAGACAGGGGAGTGTCTGCATGCCACTGCGTGGATCAGTAAAGAGGAGGAAGAGCCAGAGAGATCTAAAATAACAGAAGCAGCATCCTACCACATCTTCCTCTTCCTTCCTCGTCTGCTGCTTGCCCACAGACCTCCCCCGCTCCCAGAGGAGTCCAGAGACTCACTGCGTTACTTTGGCATTTCAAGGACTATTTCTCCATGCGACTGACTGCCTTGCTGTACAATTTCTGCAGTGAGCAGCGTTATTCCTACAGACTCCACACACAGCTCCTCTTCCCCTCAGGGGTCTAAAGACACATGTTTAAAACTGTGCCTTATTCCTCTGTGCTGTACAGACCACAGAACCACAGAATGGTTTGGGTTGGAAGGGACCTGAAAGCCCATCCAGTCCCACCCCCTGCCATGGGCAGGGACACCTCCCACTAGCCCAGGTTGCCCAAAGCCTCATCCAGCCTGGCCTTGAACCCCTCCAGGGATGGGGCATCCACAGCTTCTCTGGGCAACCTGGGCCACTGCCTCACCACCCGCACAGGAAAAAAATATGCAGGATTTGCACAATATACATTTCCAGTGATGGGGATTCATTACAATCAACGTGCAGCCTGTCAGTGACCACTTACACCAATGAAACAGCAAGTCCATCCCTCCGTCTCTCTCCTACACAAACACAACTGGATTGAACTTTTGTTGTTTTCTGCAGGTAGCCATCGGCGCTACAGAAAACCATGCGGATCTCAGGAGCAGCTCCTAGAAAACCCTGAGTCTGAGGCATGCATCCTTCAGGCTACGTGATGATCTTCATAAGGCCAGTCCAGGCTCTGCGGTGACCGAAAGCCCACCCAAACTTTGCACTAAACTCAGCAGCTCCCTTGTGACAGCAAAGAATTTCTGACTGCGCTCTAACCGCTCTGCGGTGCCGACAAAGTCATCTGCAACGCACGGCTCAGCCCCGTCTGATCCTCCCACCCACTGACAGAAATACCTGGAGACTCCTCGCATGCCTGCAATGGAAACGTTACAGTCTCATCTCATTATCGGTGTTCGCAGCACAGATAACACCATGCTGGAAATTAACTTCTGGGTACACGGAGGAGCATCTCATTAACGCTCAGTATCTCAGCTGCGGTTCGCTCTGGTTTGTTCCTTTTCACGCTGGTTGAAAGAACCCACTACAAGGGGAGGGAAAACTTGCCTCGAAAAGCTCTGAGGTTGGTTACGGTGTGTGCTGCAAGGGAAAGGGAGTCGGAACTGGATCGCCTCTCTTTGTGAACAGTGCGGCGTGTCGCTATACATTCCTTCCTTCCTTCCTCCCTTCACCCCCCAAACCAGGGAGATCACAAGACACCGGTACCAGCCACGCTGGGCTGCATGCCAGGAGAATTAATGAAGTGGTGTAATAGCTCACACGGAGGCCTACTGACTGGCACCGCACTTCAAACGCATCTGCGAGGCAGGAGGTCACAGCGCTGCCGCTGTGTGCTGTTTATTACAGGCACGTCTCTTCCGTCCCATTGATTTCCTTATTCGTGGGTTTGCAGGCTGCAGCGGAGGGGCTGGCTCTGCTCGAAGCACGGAGGTTTGGATTCCAGCACAGTTTATGGAAAGGAATTCTCCTTTTGAGACTTTACACCTGGATGGCAGAGCCCGGTGCAAGAAGAACAGGAACCCTACCGAGAAGTTCTTGAGAAGTCTGAAAAATCCTACAGGGCAGTGTGAGGCTGGGTTGGTTTTTAGACTTCCTCTTGGTTTTTTCATGAAAGGAAAAGGAAAATTTTTGTCTAAAGAGTATAGAGGCTTTGTGGTAACTGCAGGGAGGACTTTGTTTCCTAACCTAGAGGGGAGGTTTGAAAGCAGCTGCAAGCAACAGATGTGCAGACCTATTGCTTTCCATCCGTGCTGTTACGAGGTCAAATCCTGACATGCCACAGACAGGAAGGAATGGGAGGGTGTCAGTGCACTCAGCAACCAGCATTCGATCACATCATGAACTTCAAATAATCTTGCTATGCATTATCCATGACTCGGGGAGCAGAGCCGTACCGCTGAGGACTGAGAGGCAGTGGCTGGGATGCCAGGGAACCACGACAGCCCCGTGTCCACCCCGAGCTGCCTTGGCTCAGAGCAGGCTGAAACAACAGGGACTGCAATCCGCTGAGGACGGGCTGCAGTCACCACACTCACACCACCAAAGGCTGGGTAGAGCTACAGGAGAAGGTGGACATCTGCTGGTCCTGTCTGCAGCTCCAGCTGCTGAGCTGGGTGTTAGAACAAACCCTGGTAGTGGGGGGGAATGGTCCAGTGGTGGCCTTAGAGGCCAACAGTGATGAGAGGACATTGTCCCCAGAGAGCACATCCTGTCCCCAGACAGGTGTCAGGGCTTTGCTCAGCTGTTGGGCTTATCGCTACCTCCACTGGAAATTCCTAGAAAGTTCTTGCCAGCAACAGAATTGCCATGGAGATGTTTTTAGATTGCCCCCGCAATATTCCTCCATCCAGCCTCCTTTGTATCTGCACTCCTGCCCTGTACTCGCAGAGCACCCCACCGCCTCCCTGTCCGTCCTGCACAGGAGCAAAACGCAGCCGTGTGGGGCATGAGCAGAAGAGCTGCAGGCAGGCAGCCCAATCAGGACATGCAAATTCCATTTCAGAACTCCTAGATTCATTTTTTTTTTCACCCCTTATATTTTTAAAGCCTCTTCTTAAAACAGCCAACGCTGCTTTCAGTTCCCCAAAACCACATGGGCAGTGAGAGCAAATACACACCAGGGTATGTAGATGAATCCAAACCTGAAAGCCCTGATATTTGTAGCCATATGTGACACCTGCAGAGGCCGGCTTTTCACTGTAAGGCACTTAAAAAACCTTCTTTTAGCCATCTTATACACAATGTGCATCACACCAATTTATTACCTGGCTGGGAAATAACAAGGCGCTGTGTACATCTGCAGGTCTTTACCGAAACCCTTGCTATGGACACCTTTATGTCTGGAATCTAACACTGAGTTTTGCAATATGTGTTGAAACACTCACCCACAACTGGTTTCTAACAAGCTGTCCCCGACCTGCAGCGATGCCATCCCGAAGTCTGCTATCCGGATGTTGTTCTTTTCATCCAGCAGTAGGTTTTCTGGTTTTAAGTCCCTGTGGCTGTAAAGAGAGGATCACAATGGGAGTTAAATAATCCACAACAGCTTTCCCACGTCAAAACTTGTTCTGTATCCAGCACAGCATCCAACCTACTAGATTTTATTTGATCTCATTTTTTTCCCATCCCAGGCAGGAGAACACACATATCCAAGATCCAATCTTTGCGATACTCTGGACCGTATCCCAGATGCTCACTCCTAATGAACACCTTCAGCTTCCAGTGATCCCAACCCAATCTGAGGGAGAGGCTGAGGGAAATAGGTAGGAGGAGAAATTCATCTTGGATTTAGGGCTGATACACTCCATCATACGCCAGCTCCTTAAGGTAGGAGGCAACACCAGGCAACAGGAAACAAAATTAGTGATATCTAGAGAAAAAACCATCCTTTGTGTAAAAGCTCCTGCAAAAAGCCCGTATTAGGAGTTTTTTTAAGTAGGCATATGGCTTTGAAAAAATTTTGGATAATTAGCTCTGATGGAGAAATCCCTTCGACCCAGCACTGCTGATAACTGAGGGTGCCGGCAGCGGGGAGAAGAGAGGATTCCCTTCTTTCCATCACAGCTCGATTCTCTTCTTATTTGGTAACACGGGAAGGGCCAGGCAGCCATGATCTTCAGGATGGCAACTCCTGCTTTAAATCAAAGGTATTTAAAAATATTTTTTAAAAGTATTGATTAATTTATTAATCTCCATCACCCACAGCCAACACCACTGTATGTCCATGTCTGTACTTGTCAGTACTGAAGTCCTTTTCTACAACTATTCCATTTACTTGATTTGATATCCAAAGACAAAAATCTTGCACAAAATTTGTGATGACTTTGCTTTTTTTTTTTCTTTTTATTTGCAGGTTTTGAAGAGTCACAGAGCCAAGAAAAGCACTTTAGGCAGTCTATAGAAGCAGCTCTTCTCTTGTTTTTGCTTATGAGTAGGCAAAATGAGTCTTTGATGTCTTGCTAATAAAAGGTCCAAGTAGAAGCCCTCAGACCTCGCAGGCAGAACGGCCAGTTTCAGTGCCCAGCCAGCACACAAACCTGTGGGGAACGCCAGCCGACAGCAACGCCAGTGTCAGGCCAACAACAGTCATTTGCAACACTAAAACCCGTTACCTTGACCAGCAACTGAACTCAGCAAAAGAACCAGCGTTAGGACAGCCTAGTCCAGTGACACCCACACTGGGAGGCAGCCTCATCTTCAGACCGTTTGCTCTCCACTTTGAAAGCCATCCTCCAGCACTCCTCATGCACCCCAGTGTCATTCTACATCTAAACCACTGTACAGAAGGACGGACTCCACCCTCTCAGAGAAACACGCGAGGCATGACAACATCTTGGAAATTATCTCCTCTGATCTGAAGAGAAGCCTGGAATGATCAGTTAGAGACAACTGGTAAATAATACAGGTCAATTTTATGCAAAAGCAGAGCACACCACAATAGGACCCCTGGGGAGTGTCACAGGTATTCCCAACGGAGAATTCCAGCAGAACAGCGCACGTTCAAAGCAGGTACCGCTCATCACCGAGCCCTACAATTCCCTTCTCCTCACTTTTTAAAGAGCACAAAATTTGGTCTCCAGTCTTGCATAACCTCGATGAACCCTGCACGTTAAAGTGGCCATGTCAACCACGGGCAAACAATCCCGTAGATAACGGAGCAGCATGATTCAGATTTGTGCGCATTTTCATCCGAGAAAGCAAAAGGTGCTGGACACTCAACTGCGAGAGAACTTTATGACCCAATGAAAATTTTCTTCTCGCTGGAAAATTTCTCTGCTGTCCATCTTTGGAGCACTTTGATTTTGCCAAGGCAGCATCCTGAGGATAGAAGTCAGGCCGGGAATCTGCACCGGAGTCACCGAACCAGTATCACCGGCACTGGGAGTGAGCCGTCCTCTCTGCGTTTGCATTTCCCATCTTTGTGTTGACAGCTTTTCAACTGCCAGAAGGACAAGAGAGGAACATATGGGAATAGGGAAGGCTTGTTATAATTTACCTAAGAGCCCAGCAGCCCGGACAGCCTCACGTATTCATCTTTGGAAAGAACTATCTTGTGCTAAAATGAAACAAAACCAAACAAAAATCCCACTGTATGTGGTAATTACTTGGCATCAGTGGAACATTGCAGAGTAAATGCATTTAATTTGGTCCCATTCCAGCTGATCTCTCTGGCTCTCCATGTCTTCTATGACCGCATCAACTCCTCTCTCTGCAGGTGAACAGAGGACTCGTTACCCTTTCCTTGTTCTAGAGGCTCTAACGCTGTAGGGGCTTTATCACACGGCTGGAAAACCAGAAGAGAAGAAAGCAGCTTCTGCAGTGACAAACACGGCAAACTCTCCTGCTGAGCCCTGCGTACACCCAGTACGAAAAAGAAACACAGCACTGCAGGAGGAGTCGGTGTTACCCTCACCCAGGTGGCCACAGACTGCCCAGAGCTCCTCGACAAAGCCAACGGGGCAAGAAGGCAGCTCCAGGAGCCTCAGACGGCAGGGCTTTGACGGGAGAGCGTTGAGTGAGAAGGAGCCATTAAACAAGGCATGGCAGGGGAAGCACACACCATCAGACTCACTGCAACGTCCCTCTTTTACAGATCACAACAAAGGCTTTGCAATCCCCTTGCAGCACAAGATGGATACAGAGAGAGGTTTGAAAGAATTGTCCCATGGCAACGGGCACAGCTCTTGGAGGTGTGCATGGGAAATGAAAGGCACACGGATGTGCCAGCGTGTGCCAGCTCCCCACTCACGCACTGGCCACGCTTGCTTTCCAGTCCCTCCCAGCGATGCTGTCCAGACAGCTCCTCCAGCCCCCTCGCTGCCTTTCCAGTCCGTCCTGCTCTGGGAATATCCCTGGATCTGTACTGCAGGAGATTGCAGCACACACAAAAAAGAGAAGTAAAACCCTCTCTCCCTGTCACCTACCGCTGGCAGAGGTTTTTCCGTGTAGTGACAGACTCCAGATCTTGGATTCAAAGGAGCTCTGTCACCTGGCACGAGATGATGAACTAACCCATTATTTTAAAGTGATTTTTGAGCTGAAACGTTCATATCAGTTTCTATGACAACTCATTGTAGGGCACAGATTTCTAACCCAAGAAACCTCCTAATTGGAGTAGTTGCAGGTCATTTTTATTCATCAAATTGTTGACTACTTTGCAAATGCATTTCTTCCTGACCCCAAACTCCCAGAAGGGCAAGACTATAGAATAACCGTTCTGCAGCATGCCTCTTAAAAGTGCCTGATGTGATGCAAATAATTTATCAGCAATAATTAATAGTATGAGAAGCAATATTTTTAATTTTCTTGAGCAGAATAAGCCTTTCATCTTATTTTCTCTTGCTTCTGCAAATCAGATCTGAATACGTAACTTGTATCTACCTACAGCAGAATCTTTGTTTAGAGCCACGGTTGCTATGCTCAAATTTAGTAAGTTTTCACAGAATTCTGCAGAACAAATAAATATAGCTAGGAAAAAGAACAACATTTATAAATGTATCAGGAAACCTGGAGAAGGGTCTGTATGCATAAAACCTTGCTTGCTTCTTAACAATTATTTCCACTGATCTATTACAAATATTGCTCTTCCCTACCAACCTTGCCTCAAAACATATTCATGTATTTCAAGGCCAGAACAGACTGCCAGGTCTGATCTCCACTTGCCAGAAAATATCACCTGGTTATGCTTCCAATGAGACTGTGCCATTTTTGAGTTTCCAGTGGCTTATAGAAAGAAGTAAACTTACAAAAATACATGTCCTCTGATTTTAGCTGAGCTGGTAGTTTTGCCTATGGCATTGCAGCTGCTTTACTTGATGGGTTTTCTCTGGTTCCCTGTGCAAGGGAAATTCGAAAACTCCTCACTGTTTTAGAGCATCAATCACAAATCTGAAACTCCTGGATTCAGGCACTGACTGGTCAATCTCCGCTCTCAACAGGGGAAAAAGGTACCTTCCTCACTTCTGAGGGCTGGAAAGAAAACCTGAAAACCTAAAGATGTGAGGAACAGAAAAAAAAAAAAATAGAAAAAAAAGAAAAAGAAAAAAAAATCCAAAGCAGAAACCAACCTTATTAAAACCCACAATTTCTAGACCAGTTTCACATTTGGGAATCATGATTTCAAACTGTCCAGTTGCTGCAGCCTTAGGTGTTCGCCAGCCCACCCCTGCAGAGCACCCAGCACACTCCTTACAAACGACGCAAGGCAGAGCAGAGTCACTGGGAGGGTGGCACTATGTGACAGAACATGGCACCTGGCATTCTGCAGCTTTCTCTGTTTCCTCAGGACAGATTTCTCCCCAGAAGCGTGCTTCCTTTGCTGACAGTGCTCTGCAGCTCCCGCATGCAGGGGTATACCAAGGATTTTGGCACAACCGCTGTGAAATCTTGAAGCATGGTTTTATGAGGAGCCTTTTCCTCCCCACACTGATGGGAAAACACAAGGCAAAGTCAAACAAAGCTCTTATTCATCGCCTCAGCCCCCTAAGTCACACATGCCGGTGCCGACGCATGCACACACAGACACGGTCCAGCCCGAGCTGTGTGCGTGGAGCAGGCACAGCCCCGGGCAACGAGAGGAGAAAGGGTCCTTCTAATTGTCATTTATCAATATTCATCGAGAGCCTGCCTTCACCCCCCCCGCGTGCATGCTCAGGGAAAAAAAAAAAAAAAAAACAACAAAAAACCCACAAAATGAAACCCATCCAAAATAAAAATAAAATGAAATAATCATCTGGCTGCTCGTTACCGCGGGGGATTTCCTCTCAATGTCACCGCTGCCCCGCGCGGTAATTGGCATTATCTGTTATCTCTGAAGCCGTAATAAGGTTTGCCACGGGGCATTTTCTCTAATCATTTTTTTATTTGTCAGCTTGTGAGATGCACACACACCAAACAGGAGCTTGACCAAAACAAAAAACCCATCACACCCCAAATCCTCGCCCCGCCAATGCTGGTCCTCGCCGGTGATGTCACCCGCAGCCAATGAGGCTCCCGCCGGCGCCGCGCCCACCCGCCGGGGCTGCAGCATCCCCTCGCTCCGCAGAAAACAGACTCTTTGGAGGAAAGCGAGGGTTCGCGACCTACCCCGAGACGTGCTCCTGTATCGCTTCTGACAGAAAATCTAGCTGGCAGTGAATCAGCAGAGAGCTCTCCCACAGTAGGGAGCAGGGTATTCAAACGGGATCACTGGTTTGGGGCACCCCGCTGAGATATCTGAAAGGCCCTGAGTTTAGGAGAGCAGACATCCAGCATTAGGTGAATGATAGGAAAAAAATCAGTTCTGTCCAAAGAAGTCTTCTTAGGCTGGGAGGGTCTCACACCAATGCCCGAGGAACCCCAGGCTCCTCTGCCATTTCTTGCACCGCTCCAGCGCTGCAGCACGGTGCAGAGCCCTCGGAGCCAGCACAGGGGAAGAGCTGGAAGCAGAAGCAATACCACTGCATCACTGAGCTGACCGTGCTGCCTGCCAGCTCCGGCAAAGCAGCCAGGTAACACTCACACACCGTCTGCAGGAGCCCAGGGAATTCCTCTGCACGGTGCCCGGTGGCTGCCCGTGGGTCCCCAGCACAGCGCTGTTTGCACAGAAAGGTCCTTACAGAGCCCCCCGGGGTTACCTATAAGCTTTCCCCCGTGGCTGACCTGTACCACTGAACCCCATAAATGACTGCACCTCAGAGTGAGGTACAGCAAATCTTCCCTCATTGTTTCTGTTAAAAAAAATAAAACAGACAGCTCATGTTTTTTTAAAACAACACACAAACGGACTCAAGCTCTGAGCCTATTCTGCTGCCTTGTCTGAGCTGCTTGTTTGAAAACAGCCCTCCGACACCAGTGATCCCTCCACACAGTAGCAGCAGAAGCCTTTCACTGATGGGAGGACTGGGGAATCCTTTTTGATTCTTTGATCCGGGAATCCTGCTGCATCAATACATTTGGAGCGGTGAAGGCTGAACGTGGTTCCATACTGCTGTGAAAGCACGCCACGGATATTTCCCAGTGTTTTGGGAGGCGCAGGAAGACGATGGGACAGTGATACGGGGCTGGGGACACCAGGCTATCAATCTATTCTGCCAGTAGGTTCGAGGTACCCACATCTAGTCATTAACCAAAGCAGAAGCCTTCATTTGTCACTGTGGTCATAACTGGATAACCTGGCTGATGAGATGATTTGTCATTCCAGTGCCCCCCGACAGGACAAGGTCAGGCTTCATTGCTTAGGAAAGCACATTAACTTGTCTGCTCACACACACGCACACACATATTTTTATGCATGCTCCGATTTTCCAAAAGGGTTTAATGATAACTGCCCAGAATACAACACAGAGTCTGATAGAACACCGACCACACAAGGCTCAGCGTGACCTGGAGGGAGGGAGAGCTCTTGATTTACCGCTAACTTAGCCAGCACTGGATGCTGTCGAGTGGGAGGTGGCAAGGAGACACAGGATTTACTTCTGAACAAGACTGCTGCCCACAACCCAATATATTTAACGGAGGAAAATGGATTCCTCAAGGGAGACACAGACTCTGCCTTGGAAATTCCACCTATCGCTCAACCCGCAGAGGTGCTTGTCTGTCTGACAGCCCCTCCACGATCCCCTCCCGGTTCATCAAAGTCTGCCCTACCAAGAGGTATCCAGCACGTTTCCGAAGGACTACTATGGATGTGTATACGTGCATGCTTTCATAGAACCTTCTGTTCCCATGGGGATTCATATTTCTCTGGAATATTCATTTGGAAGAGTCAATAATTTCTCTTCAGCTGTTCTTAAACATTTTTGAGTCTTCTTGGATTGGGTCTCCAAGTGTTAAGCCAAGGAGGGAACAGAAACACGTATGTATGCGATCCACCAGCGGTCACACTGCCCAGTGTAGATAAAAATAACGGCTGTACAGCCCACCAAGGGTTATGCTGATTATAACAAGGTCATGATCACTCAACCCAGTTGAGTAGCAGGGAGGAAAAACTGTGGAATTTGCAGAATAAAACTTGTCAGAGGTCTCTGCCAGCAGAGAAAACTTAGATCCTCCAGTTAGGGCACACAACCTGCTCTTGGCTCCTCTGGGACTTGCTCTGACTCCTCCAGTGCCAGATCCACCACCTTCGAACCGTCTCTTCTGCTAACAGTATACTCTTCTGAATATAGCCTCCAGAGAGACTCTTATTTCCCACTCCATTTATTAGAAATAAGCTGACTTTCAGATTACTGTTTCCTGTTGAGATGAGTCTGGGATGTAGAGGGAGAGGGCTAGGAGAGCAGGTTCACTATTTAGGTATCCATTCTTGCGGTGGCCGTTTACACTGTGGATGGCTGGTTTGCGAGTTCTCAGCACAGAAGTGGGGGTACAGAAAATCACCGTGCCATTACTGAGACGTAGCCACTCACTTATTCTGCAAATCCAACTACTGCAGTATCTATCAGTGGCCCTTGGCCTCTTGGTGGGGGGGATTTATGGGGAAGCAGCCACGCAGACAGAATGTAACTGGTCTCCCCCAGCCAGTCTGACTGCGAGGAGCTGCGGTGCCGAGAAATAGGCAGTTCTGGGTCAGCAGCTATACAGAAACTCTGCACTCAGACTGATTAGAAGAACTTGATTTCAATATAATTTAAATTACCAAAACTTGCTGAAGATGAAGGAGAAACCAGCCCAATTTATAACACCACCTGAAAGCACAGGTTAAACCACACTTGATGGTGAAATCATATGATGGAGTTAGTGAGTTTCAATAGCAGTCAGAACAAGGAAATTCTTCCCTACTGGAAAGGAAACTAAAGGCAACAGTGACTCAAATGCCCAGAAGGGACTCAGTGAATGTTGCCAAAAGCCAGCAGGCTTCCAAAAACTGAAGGAAGCCATGAAATGACTTTGCTGTATTCGTAATTGTCCCAAGTTTCTTCAGGGATTCATTTTGATACAGTATATGTAATTCTCAGCTATTAGCAAGTGCCCCAAGAATGACGGAAATTCAACTGCTTTTCCTTGGTGGGTTTGGTTTTCCTGGCTAAAGCATTCCCTCTGAATGAATTTTCCTCCAGCGAGAAATGATGGACAATCTTCTCCACGAAAAGGTCTATCTGTGATTGACACACTGCCTCACAGATGGCCAAGAATTAAAAAACACATTAGCACATTACACACCGCTTTTAGAGCTTTACAACATCGGTTACTTAATAGTAAGTAAAAATATCAAGAAATCAGACCACTTTATTCTGTGCTTCTATGTAAGAAGTACCTCCAGTTGGAAACGGCCATACTCACCATATTGAATGACTATGGCAAAAGTCTAAAGCAGAGATGATTTGTCGGAAGAACTTCCTGGCTTCTTTTGGTGTCAATCTTCCCTTTTTTACGAGATAGTCGAAGAGCTCCCCACCTGACACATGTTCTAGCACCAAATACCTGGAAAAGAACAGATGTCGTAAGCACATTATCATACCGACCCCCTTCCACACACACAGTCACGTACAAAAACCTCTATTTACACGCGGACAAGGAGAACGCTTCTGGAAAGAACAGCGGAAGAGAATTTTAAAATCAGGAGTGATTCATATTTTTAATAGGGGCTTTGCAAACTTCAGACATGCCACTGGCGGATTCAGTGTTCAATATAATAGTGAGAGACAATCCAGATGACAAAAATGACTCAAAAGAGCAGGAGGGGAAGAAGAGGATAATCAGGTATAAGCTTTCCCAGCAGCTCTTACAGCTACTGGGGAGTGAGACTGCGTACGAGGAAGCCTCAGGTTCCTTAACCAAGCTGCCAGCTCCTTTATAAACAGCTGTGGCAGGGCTGCACTCCCACACTGCTCTGTCTTGGGCACCTGAGAACCAGGCAGATGTCAACAAATTAGAGGGAATTAAAAAAAAAAAAAAAAGTGAATAGTTTAATTATGAAAAAAGAGAAAAAAACCTACAGGTGTGCAGCCTACGTAAAGGCTTTGGCTTTTGCTGCAGTGACTTGCTGGGGTAGCTGCTGTCCCTTGCGACTCGTACACGGAAAACGTGCCCCTGAGTGAATAAACGTGGCACAACGGGGACCTAGGAGCAAGAGAGGAAACCCCAGAGCTCACACAGCACTCCTGGCAGTCACAGAGAGAAGAGGGAAAGGACTTGTGGCAGGATGGACTGTCTTGCTGGGGTATGGAGGGGGAACGAAAGGCAGCCAGGCAGAGGAAATCCTGGTATAAATCTCTGGAAATGTTGCCTAATAGTGGGAATGAAATAGTTTCCCCAGGGAAGTGGCAGGAACACTCTCAACTGAACCATTTAAAAATACACCAGGTATAATCCAGACTTCTATTGGCAGGAGGATTGCCTGAAACCTCCATGGGCTTCTTCCATCCCCACTGTGATTTTGTGCTCTGCTGTCTCCCTGCTTGTTTGCCCAGCAGATACTATTCTAGTACAGAATGCAGAAACTATGCAGTGAGATTATTTATTCAGGATCTGAAATGACAAGAATAATCAATAATAAAAAAAATATAATTATTCTTA
>NW_010099645.1:255-13381 GCF_000699245.1 Pterocles gutturalis | reverse complement strand
CATCCTCATAAAAGGCTACCAGGTTGGTAGCAAAGATGTTCCCGATAACCATCCACTTGGTAAATGCAGAGGTACTGCGGCATGAGGTCAGTGTCTGGCCCTTCCTTCTTAGCTTGATAGAGCCTGAATTTATTTCCTTAAGGGCATAGTTCAAAGTCTGCTGATAATGCCAGCATTTCTCTGAGGAGTTTCAGCGGACAGACAACTTATCACTGAGGGTCTGATTGTGGTTTTATTTATCTGTTTATGTTGGAACTTGCTTTACATTTATTATATGCATGACCTCAGAGACCTTTTAAAATTAAAAACACTTTACTAATGCTAATATGAGCTCCTCATCTGTTTTTCTTGTTTGTGCAGTTCCTAGCAGAGTGGGGGTTTTGTCTGTGACTGAGCTCCTAGTTGCTATGGCAATACAAGTAATAAATAAATAGTAAAAATAATACATTGGAATAAAATATTCTGATTTTGTAAGCATATTCGCTAGAACAGCAATAATAGCACTTCCTACAGTTTAGTGGTTCTGAGCAGCATTTCCATACTGGGATTCACCCAAAACACTTGTTAACAATGTCATGCCCCATCCAAGCTATAAAATGGCGATGTGGCTCTACCACGTATTGCTGCAGCTTTTTAGCAGTGCTGGTTCATGGCTTTGATTCTCTGTTGTGGAAGGTGTGCCCAGGAGAAGATATGTTTGTATGTGTATTTGTGCACACGTGTACATCTTAGAGCCAGCCATGTCCAGGCTGATGAGTTCGCACATATGAAGGACAAGCGGTAACTTCATGGGCTTCTCTCTCTCTACAATACAGTAATGTGCAACGTTTCATTCAAAGGAAAAACTTTTTACATTTCTGCGGCTGTGCAAGAAGGCCACAAAGTAGCTATAAGTTACACTTATACTCACTTTAAAGAATATTTGTATTTGTCATATAAAGAAGAATTAAGCTCATCCAGACAAGATATATTTTTGCAACATAAAGGTGTAGATCAAGAGTCATATTTGAAAGTACTGCAGAATTGATGCTTCCTGAACAATCTCAAAACTACAAGATTTCCCTCTCTGTTTTTTTCTGAATGTGTACAAATATGCGTTTCCACTGTAGCTGGACCTAAGAGTTCTAGAAATTGAAATCATGAAGAAAAATAGCAGGCTTTCTTCCTGTTTCACAGGAAAGATAACAGATATTGGTGAAATCTGAAGTGTCTGCAAATTTTTTTATTTACTGTAACAAAATTATATTTACACTTCTAAGAATTACACTTAAGTACATACACAGATAAATAGACATGTACATATGTGTGTGCATTTACTGCACAGAAACTGCTGCTAGGTATGTTCCTAAAATAAGGAGGTATAAACCTTCATTCTTGAACAGTGACAGATATATCTGATAATATCCGGCAACTGTGGTGGTCATTGAAATGCTTAAGTATATTTCAGCCTGTGGACACATTTCTAAACTAGGTAAAAAATTAAATGTTAAAAATAGAAAATGTAAACATTGCTGGGTTGCAAACAAAAAGTGAGGCTAAATCCACAGGTCTCAAAGATAGTACAAAGACCTGATGATACTGTGCAGATGTAAAAGACTGTTTGAAGACAAATCTTGAAAAACGAAGTTGATAACTCTATGCACCCTCACTGCAATATATTAACTACATAGGACTAAGGACCAGCAGTGACACAGTCAATAGCATATGGGAATTGCAGTTATTGACTACTACGAGTTTTAAAATAAAGTTACTTCCTCTGAAATAGTTATTAATTATGGAAAGCATTCCTGAAGAATTAAAGTACAACTGTAGCAATGTCATAATAAACAGATTTTTTTTAGCTTTCTCCCAAATTTCTTTTGTTTCTCATACCAGGCCTAGCAGGGAAAAAGAGGAAATTTTTTAAAAATTCAAAAAGTCCAACATATAATTTTCCTACCTTTTTCCAAATCCTCCGGTTACAGAAGACTCTTCTCCAACTCACTTCTTCGGACAAATATGTAATATGACTTTACAACCTAACACACACCCCTTGAAAAAAGACATTACATGGGAGAAAAATTAACTTGTAGTTCAACAACAGCTGAAGTGAGGTTCTGTTCTTCTGCTTCTTCGAGGACAGCAGGCTATTAAAGATCTCTCTGACTTTCTCATAGGAAAGCAAATGGCCAAACACATAAACAGCAGGAGCAGTGGGATGTGACCCTGGTTTCCCCAGTTTCTGCCTGATGCTGTGTCCTGGAGGCATGACATCCCTCCTAAGCATGCCTAGCAAATGACACCCTGAACCATAAGTAGGTGAGCCAAACATTTGGTTATGTCAAGCCTTTAGGCAATCAAGTGTATGCCTGCCTGCAGAAAACTGATGCATGTTACCAGGACAAAGAGAGACACCAGTGACCTTCAAACCTCTGTACCGCTGGGTGGGAGGTACATGAACACAGTGCCATTTCAGGCACCAAGCCATCTCTTCCTCCTCATGGCCCGTCTCTCAATGTCAAATCCTAGGATACACCTACCACCAACCTACAAAGCAGCTTTATCATAACAAACACAATGATGCAGGAGCAACAGCTGCACATCAACTTGTCCCTACTTTCCCTCAGATCAAAGAGACAAGCTGCTTGTTAACAGCAGTAACCTGATGCACACTTTTACTGCCAACTTTTACCCAAAGCTGGGAGTCTTCTAGTGTATTCTAAATCCAAAATCCAGGGGGAGAAATGAAGGAATAGGATCTGTTAAAAGACAAGTCTTATACTTCTTCTCCATATCTCTACCCTCCAAAGATGGAAAGATTCTGTGCTGTTGGTTAGGGAGACAAATTTTGGAATGGGAAGTCATGGCAAGCTTAATCTATAATAGCAAGCCTGTGTCATTTATACTTACTAAGCCTAAAAATCAAGATCTAAAATAAGATCTGCATAGTGTGTACAGAGTTAAAATAATTGATAGAAGTGAGTTCTGCATTAGCTTTATTTAAGGCATAACCTGAATTGTAAGGCTCTCTCCTGCTTAGCAGAGCACAGCTTACCAAAGGACCACTCACCCTCCCTCCATACATTTGGCAAAGGCATCAGGCCACCCCTGCTGCACTGATTCACCAAGAATGTTTCCAGGTTTCCCTATTGAGACATCATTAAACAGAATAACATTTGTGCTTGATATCATTCTACAGCAATGTTCACATTAAAGTACTGCCTGCAAGCGCTCCTCTGCTGCAAACGCACATGGCCGGTCCCTGGGAGGCAGCAGCACAACAGGGAAGCCCCAGTGATCTCTGCCTCCCTCTTCCACTGCCCATGAAGACTGAGCTGTGTAAAACCGGGGGTTTGGGAAGAGGTTTATTGAAAAACTTTACTGCAGCTGGAAGGAGGAGTTTCTTTCAGAGACTATTGCATGTGCAGACTGAGAAGGAGATCAGAGGGCCAAGTTGCTGCAAGGCTGATTGTGGAGTGTAAGTAACTGTCGGAACTGGGGAAAGGAACGCGAGTTCATGTTCATTTGGGGGCTCATGATCATTGCCACAATGACTCCCAGCAGAACTGGAACTCATAATTCCCTCCTTTCTCTGCTAAACTCTTGAGAAAATGTTCCCCAGCTCTATCAAAAAAAATATCTGCTGGCTTTCTGCTGGCTTGGAAACCTAACAAAATGCCAGCACCCAATCTAACCTCAGTGTATAAGTCACTTTTGATTCATGTGGTATGAATTAAAACTTCTTTTCCACACAGGATTATACATTCATTACAGAAGGACGTCCACTCTGTACCCAGCTTGGCTTTTCCCACAGTGTTTGGTATAAGGTGCTCAAAAAGTGATGGATCTGTCAACGCAAGACAATTTGAGTTGTGTGTGTCCCTATCAGAATGGACCTCAGAGATGAAGCTGAAGGTCCTTGCCAGTCCAAACCATTACCTCAGGTTTTCCCTGGCTATGTTGCCTGTGTGCTGGTACCAACAGATTTTGCTGCTTGGGTCAAGTTCTCTTTCCTGGAGGTATCTTCTTATTCTGCAGCACTATTTACCTCTTTGAGCCACAGCACAGATCTCCTGCTGAGTTCAAGGAGTCCCACCTGCCTTTGCTTGTGATGGTCAGAGACCCTTTGCTATGGAACATGCCCCAGCGGCAGTGCAGGTGGTATGTTGTGGGAGCATCGCCGATGTGGAATTATTTCTCATCACAGGGGGAAGGACACAGCCTGTTATTTTTATCTTTATAAACCCATCTGGACATTTTCAGCTCACCAGATTTTTTTTCTGATTGAGGGAGCCAGACTCTAACAAACTCCTGCTGGCTTATGTCTTTCACTGTGATGTGGAGCATCTTAATTCCAAGTAGTCAGAGAAAGGCAGCAGCATTTCCCTGTCCCTTTCCCATTCCTACAGCAATGAGCCTGGGCTGATTGCTCCGCATGCAGAAAGTCATCAAAAGCCAGAGGGAATTCTGTACTTGAAAGTGTTTCAGCCACAAGATGCAGCAAGAACCAGCAGCAGCTCTCAATGAGCTTCAAAGAAATAATGGGTACACAGCATATCTAATAAACAAATTATATGGTACATACGACATTTTTTGGATATTCTGAATCTTGACAGATATTTTAGCAGTATCTGGTTTTGTCTAGGTGGTTATGCTACAGGTTCTGTACAACGAGGTGTGTATATATATGAAAAAAGAGAACTGTTCAAAACAAAAACATTTCAAGTTTTTGACCAAGCTGGTGGAAGTCTCAGACTGGGTGAAAAATTATGTGATTTCTTTAATGTTTCAGTGTAATCACTGTAAGTTCTTAGACAAGTTACCAAACCAGCTGAAGCTGGTATTCAAATATATGGTTTTGTACTGCAAAAGTATACTGAAACACTGCTTGATTTACTTGTGGTTTAGTTGCAAAAAAATTTACTCCTAAATTCCAAACTCGCATGTCGGAACAGTATGGAAAGCATAACCAAGTATTATACAATGCTTTCATATGGTGTTTGTTCTGGAGGCATTGTTATAGAAACAGAAGTCAGAGTGTTCCTGATACATAAAAAGTAGCTGCACTGGGTATAAACACAAAGTGAAATAACTCCTAAGTCATTACAAGAAATTTTTAAAAGCTCCAAATTGTAAACAAGGTGGGAAGAATGAACAGGAAAGAATAGCTCAGATAAGATTTTGGTTTTTTAATGAGCTGTGATTTTTCCATAGCCTCCAACAACAGCCAGCCGGGGAGTGTACAAGAAATGATACTTTGAGTATAGATACTCAGAATCTTCAGGAGCACTTATGCATGTAACAATGTAATTTACCAAATAGAAAGAGCATATATTGCATAATTAAAATGGGGAATTCATTGCTAAAATGAAGTTGAAAATAAAAGTAGATGTTAAAAGAGGGCCACCAAATTGATGGAGGTCTACCTGGTCTGTTAAAGTCATCTAAAGTTATCTTACAGAGTAGCAAGACCTTAATTTACTGGTGGACAGATGCTCGTTTTGGCAAAGACTGTCCTTCCACATGCCCTGGTTTGTAGACTTTTCTTAAACTGTTGGTCACCATCAGAAACAGGCTGCTGGGTTAGCCTTTGGCCTGATCCATATGGATGCTCTTAAGCTCTTGACATTAGAGCTGAGCAGGAAACAAGTCAGTCCCTATTTCTCGCAATTCAAATATGGAGGAACCGAGTTCTTCCCCTTTGGTGCCTTCTCAAGGTCTCTGCATGGTGGGTACAGCAGACCCTTTGGACACCCACTGCTCCTCCCTCGCACTCCTAGGTTGTGCCCATCTGGTCCCCATGCAGGGGCACGGGCCAACTGTTTGTTGCTATTTAAAGTCTGGTTTTCCACCTGGCATCTACCTATAGCAGGGGAATCTAACAAACTTTTGCTGGTGTGTCTTCACTGTGTTACCAATCATCTTAATTCCAGGCAGAAGCATTTCTCTGCAGAGTCAGAGGACACATTATACCCCTTTTATCGTTACACAACCCCAGTCATACGTATGCCCACAGGAAGAAACATTTCCCATGCAGAGAATGACTCAGACTAGGTCAAAGCAGAGATAGAAGAAGAGTGAAGAAAAGTGAACAGTAACTGCAGTTTATAAAAGGCAGCATTTATCTTACCAGAGTGACAGCTGCTCACTGTGAAGTTACAAGGAAGTATTGTGATATTCTGACTCTGAAGCCCACCCTTTAGGAACCACTGATCTCAAATATGAAAAGACAGCACATGCTGAAAAAGTCATATTTAATAAGACAGGGTCAGATTGCAATGAAGTTCACTCGGATTGAGTGACATTTTCCTTCTGCTTGTGGCCCCATTGACATTAACACCGTCGTTACTGGTAAAATAGGGCTGAGTAAAGCATTGGTCAACAGGGACTGCAGTTGCACTCCTGTTGGGTGCTGATAATTGATAATTAATGGATTTTGATAGATTCAATAAATATCAATATTTTTATTTTCTCTGAGTGTCCAGCTCTGTTTGACAGTAACAACAGTATGGGGTTCCCCTGGTAGGGCTCTTGTAACAACCAGATTATCTAATTGATTTTATGTCCCCATCCCATGGTACCTCCAGCTGTGTTAGGGCTCAGGAGCATGAGCTGCAACAACTATCAGGAATGAAGTTGACTCTCTGTTTATAAGATTAAACAATGACTAAGCTTAACAAAAAGCATAAACAGTGGTGTAATAAGGCTGTCATTGCAGTATAACTAGAATGAAATGAAACTGTTATAAAACATAACTGCATTTTATTATAGCAAAGTCAAACGCAATCAGAAAACTGCTTCCTTTCAGTATAAATGTTCCACCTGTCTGCATACAGCATGCCACGCAAAGTCCCCGGTTTAATCACCTCTCAGCTGTGTCATGATTCTTTCTTGATGCAAAACACAGCAATGCACCCAACCAGCTAGGGAAACCAGAAATCATTAAACAACCACAGTCTGAAAGAGTCTGGCCAGTCTTCCTTAGTGTTTGTGTATTTATTGGCCCAGGGGAAAAATAGATAAGATCTATAGAAGCTGTGCAAAAGCAGATTAACCATTCAGTTTGTGTGGGAGACAGGTTGTGCCTTGTAACACCTATCTGTCAGACTGTGCTGGGGACAGATGCTGCGGGAGTGGAGAGCAAGGTGCTTGGCCCTCACCTGTGTTGCACAAGAAGAGCATCCCAGGTCTGGTGCAGAGGAGACAGGCTCACAGCCTGCTGGGAACAGCCTGGCCGCAGCCCACTTACAGAGAAAGTGCACTGGACGTCCTTCCTCCTGGCGTGAGTTTCTTTTCAGAGGCACCTCTCGGAGGAGGGATGAGCTGGATTTCACACAGGCTATGGTGCCCCATAACCTCCATGGTTCCCTTGGTCTGACAGGAAACCCCTTGACCCACAGAAAATCCTGGGAGGAAAGAGAGCTGAAGAAAATGGCTATGTGTAGTGTTATAGCGGACAGGTGGCAGCAGAGCTTGCGCTGGGTGGGCTGGGTTGGGATGGTCTCGCTTGGCTTCACCTTGTTCTTTCCCTTGCAACTGGGGAACACTTCTTTGCTCAGATTTCACTTGAGCAGCCCTCACATTTTTCATTTATGCTTTTTAATCTGAGCTCTCCTGAAACAGAGACGTCACAAGGTAATATTTGCAAGATCATCAGGTAACCTGATTTTAAAAACTTGGATCAGCTCATTAAATTAAACTCACTGATTTACCGTACAAAACCAGGGAATCAGGGATACATAAAAAATCAAGTAAGAAAATAAATTGTGAAGAAAGTTTCTTTTTTTTTTTTTTTTAGCACTGAGAATGTTTGAGAAAAGCAGAGATGTAAAGGGAAAAACTTGGAGCCAGAAGATCCAAACTTCCCCTTGATTCTAAACTTAGCTCAGCCGCTGGCCCACCGTGCAGATGACTCACTGCACTTCCTTGAACTTAAATCATTCCTCTTACAAAACTTGTTAAAGAAAGACGTCAGTGTAAATTAGATGTTGTGTCTAAATTTAGCTATGGCCAATACATAAATATTGTAACTTCAATGTGTTATAATTTTTGTCTGATTTAGAAATATGTGTATATACATACACAAATGCATATATGTATGTAGCAAGGGAAAGATTTCTTTGCGCTGTTTTTACAATTTAATTTACATATATTGTTATTTTGCTGGTGACATAAGAGCTCAGGACTGATTAAAAGTTTAACCATTGTCAGAGCAGCCTGATTCCCACACCGCCCAAGCACTCTTCATTCTCTCAAACTGTCACGGAAGTTTCAATCCCATCAAGCGGTGGGAGCTGAGAGTACATATTCGGCATATAACATGCATGATGGCTGATTTCTTGTGACACTAATCTTCACTCCTGAGGGAAAGTCAGTCATTTATTCATCACTCTACCACTCAAAAATAACCATTCTTCTCACCATGGACATAAATGTTAAAACAGAGATCAGTCATAGGCTGAGTCTAATCTAATCTGTCCAAAATGAATATATATTTAGATCTGTTGTCAATTCGTAAATGGCAAACCCTTTAGCCTGGACAACTGTTCTTTCAGTTTGCCCTCTCCACCTATAAATATGCATACAACATTGGATATACACTATCAGAGGAGCATATTAACCCTGCAAAAATGGGCAGGATATGAGGCTGACCAACCTTTCTGATATGAGCAGAGTCAGAGGACAAAGCCCGAGACTTTCAAAAATGTGCAACAGAGAGGGAAAAATACATAATTTTTGTTAAAATGTCTCTACCTTTTGATACCAGTCAGAAATCAGTGGGCCCTTCATTCCCAAGTGGTTGATCCAGCAAATGAGAAAGACAGACTCCATCCTGGATGCCTGTTTTGAGGGATCTCTGGATGATGGCAATGGAAATTCCTTTTCTCATAAAACTCAATGTCCCTCTCCTTTCTTCAGTCCACATTTGTATCTGGGGGATGTCAGCTGGGAGGTGTTTGTTCATGCTAGATCCTTTCCCATCCAATTATACCTATGCAGTTCCTCATATCCTGATATTGAGACACTAGAGGACACCACAGAAGAACCAGAAGGGACTGCCTTTTTTCTGTCCAACTTCTCTACTTTATACTACCATAAGTCTCCATGAAGTTCTTTTTGAAGTGGAATATCTGAAACTCATCCCAGAGCCTGAAGAGAAAGAAATCTTCTCTCTGTGATCCACATAAAGAAATTATACTGTTTTGGAGTTCAATAGATCCATCCATCTTAGACATTTCATTGCTGAAGTTGTAAAACACTCTTGTATAAATGGCAAACACAGGATGCTTGTCTCCACTGCTTGTAAATTGACATTTCTTTTTCTCAAATACGCTTGTTCAAAACTAAGTCCCATTTTGAGGCTTAAACAAACCTTAACAACAGCCAGTTAACTAAGTGTTGCGAAAGATGCATTAGTTTTTACACTTATTCTGCCTTCACAGTTCAACCACGTTACCTCTACTACATCATGCGCTACTTCTCTTCTCTGTGGATTACAGGTAAGTAACTGAGCCATGGTCAGTTTTAGCAGGAAACGCTTCCAGATGTCCCACGGGGGTTTAGAGCGAATGGAACCTCAGCTACGCCAGGATGGGATTGCCTCTAGGAGCCCAACAGCAAAAGAAGGGGATTTGGCCAGCAGTCTGCTACAAGTCACTCTGACTTACTGTGTCCCAGGATTTGCACTTAGACTGGGCCAAATCCCTCTCTGGCATAATTATACAGATCTGCATTGGCTCTGGATTGGGCCCATGTATCACAATACGCAAATACACAAATGGCATTACTGGAGTGGGTCTACACTTTCTAAAGGTGACAGGAAAGGCTGTCAGGTGACAGTTGAGATGACAGAGCATGGTGGTTGTGGTTGTGCCAGAAAAACGTGAATATGTCCCAGAGTGAGGTCAGTAAGGTAAAAGCTCTTGAAAAAGTGCTTTAACACAACTTAACACAAAGTAGTACAAACTGGGAACTAAGAACAATAGTGTCACTTCCAGGCCAGGGCTTCTGTGCATGTGAAGTAATCATCTGGAAAAGAAGATAGGTGTGGGAAAGGATTATGAACAGTTCATGATCTCCCAGCATGAGGAAACAGCCAAGAGAGCAAATGTGACACTTGTTAGAAATGAGCAGCACCTCAGGAAGAAGAGGAAAAGATGCTACTTTTTGCTAAATCCTTGAGCTGGTCATTGCTGGGTACTGTAACCTTTTCTAGTCTCAACACTTTACTAAGGATGTTAATAAAAACAAATGGTTCTGAAATAATGCCATTTGTGGAAAACCTTCCTCACAGTGAGCGCTTAAAGCTCAACCTTGTTACCTCAAAGGTAGGGCATAGAGGAGAGTAAGACTGCCTACACAGAGAAGAAAGTCTCTAGGAATTAGAGATTCTTCAGCAGACTACAAATCTCCTGGACTTAAAAATGAAACAAACCAAAACCAGGAACAGAGTGCTAAACTGCCACATTTGGAACAACTTATCCAGTAAATTTTCCATTCCTGCAAATCTTGCAATCAATACTGCTGCCATACAGAATAGCTCACTCAGAAATTAAATGCTAAATGAAGGACTCCATTAAATCTTATGCCTTGTATTATCTAAGAGAGAGTAGATGATCATAAGAGTACCCTTGGGTCTTAAAAATCTATGAGTGTAGTTAAGAGGACATGTACCTCTAGACGCTAAGCATGAGGTTCATAAAAATTACAGGGATGTGCTTTCTCTGAAGGTTTTTCCTGAAGAAAGACTAAATTATTTAACCTGGAATTCGAAATTGGGCTGCAAAAGTAGCAAGCCCCCAAAAAGATCAAACTTCCTCCTGGTTTTCTATTTTCCGTAACTCTAGGTGAAAACGTATACAGCCAATAGACGAACTTTGTTTTAAGAAGAAGGCTGAAAGCCTCCAGAGGCACATGCAGAGGACGTCAGCACCCTCACAAGCAAAGCTTGTGAAAGGCAAATGCTGGCCACAGCCATTTTTACACGAAGGCTCTACAGAAATTGGTTCTTTCAGGCTCTTTGATGGCCTATGTAGCTCTGTGACAGATGTGGTGTTGCACCACATTTCTGAGGGCTGGAATCTGGAGTGGTCTGTCCTGCTCTGCTCAGCCTCCTTTACTGACTGGCTGGAGTTTGTCACTGACTGAATGTCAGGAAGTTTTTACAATGCAAGGCTCTAATATCATGTCTTGTCTAGTCATTCTTGTCTCTTCAGGCAGCTCTCTCCCTTTCTGCTGCTAGTCATAAAGCAGCATACAGAACATCAGCAAGCCCCACAAAACTCATGCTATAAGACTCAGTATTACACATTTTCCAAGTGTATAATTTCAGATGGTAGTTTAAATCTCGGGGAATAGAACAGAGCTTCTTCATGAAATAATATTTGACTTGGTAAAGAGGAATTTCAGTAGAGTGAGACTCAGACCACCTCCATGTCATTTACACCAGAATTTCATCTTCAACAAGTTCCAGGACTTGATGAAGACCTTATTTTTCAGGTGGATCGATCCCAGGTTTCATCGTCTAGCTAACAAAAAGGTCTTCTGCTTGGATCTCTTCAGCACATTTTCAGTTTAGATGGGCAGGAAATGTGGTGTGATTATATGTATGAGCACTGCATAATTACTGAATAAACCTAACCGCAGTTTTTCACTGTATGCTTCCTTTGGGAAACAGTGACTTGATTTTCTTATGCTATCAGTCTGAGAAATCATCGTCCTCTCTCCTTCCCCCCAGTAGGTTTTGAGGGATTTTATGCATTCTGCTATGACCCAGTCTGCATTTAATCAGAACTTTTATCTCACTTTGCACTAATTCCTGGCACATATCACTGATACCACCAGCTTTCCAAGTTCTCTCAGTGTTTTCCAGTTAGTAAAACGTTGTTGAAACTAGCCTGGAAGGTGAATTCGTGGCAGAGAGGTTGTGACCGCTCTGTTTCAAATCCTGGACTTAGAGTTTTAGAAAATAAATTCCTAGGAAATTGTCATTTAATTCCTGTGCTTTAGTTTTTAATTGTATGGTCTTAGAAGGAAATGGAGTTTAGTTTAAACTAAATTGCTGTTACTTTTCAACATGCTTGAATAAAGTTCCTGAGCTACAATAAAAATAATAAACGTAAGCAGCTATTGCTCAGCTAAAGTGAAGATTAAAGGTCGGATGTCCTGACCTTCGCGTTGTGCCGACAAATTACCCTGGCCGTGCTTTTTCGTTGTAACCACCTATTACCCTGCAAAACCTTAGTAACTCTTCGTTGTGGTGCAGTATCATTTTTTAGGCTAGCTCAGTACAACCTTAATCCAAAGAAAGATTCCCGTCGCCCCGGCCGGGTGACGTGGGGAAGCACATTGTCACATACAGAATGTTCATTAAAAACAGATTAAGTGAAGATCTCACCAAATGTGCCGATTCCGCTTAAAATAAACGGCTTCTAAGCACAGGGATTGTTAGAAGAATGGACGATAGGCACCGACTGGTTTGGTTCGCATATTTTAGTGAGTACTATTGAGCTGGTGTGTGTGGAACTAGGCTCGTTACTTCAGCAGTTCTGTTTAGTTTACTCCAACAGAGGAGTAACGATGGGTAAAAATGCTAGAGGTCATTTGATGATAAAATGTGGAGACTTAATAAAAAAAGTATTCCAGGCATGAGAAGTTAGAAGAACGCTGTTTAAAAAGAACTAATTTACACCCCCCCCAAATCCCCTTTGAACCCCAAAAAAAAAAAAAAAAAAAAAAAAAAAAAAAAAAAAAAGACATGAAATGCAGCTTTCACTGCTAGGTTCTGGATTTCTCTCCCCCAAACATTAGACGAAATTGCATTGTTTACAAAAATTTATTAATACAAACTTTACACACTTTATATAACAGTTATCAAAGTCCTAGTTATAGATATCATGTGTGTAATAATACTTTGTTTAAATTCTTTTTATATTCATTTGCACACAAAATAAGTTCTCCAAGACTAACATCTACCTAAACTATGACTGTATCTCAAATCTGCTCAAATTTTGGTAAGGCTGTTGGCGTTTCTGGAAAAAAAATCATACAAAGGATAATAACCTAGGTGATCACTTCATAATGCTTGCGACTAGCCACTGAACTCTAACGGATAAGGTCATAAATAAAACGTCAAGAGAGACCTATG
>NW_010099645.1:0-208 GCF_000699245.1 Pterocles gutturalis | reverse complement strand
AAAAAAAGAGGCCCGACAAAAACGAAAGCCGATGTGTTTTTGCAGCATCGTAGGGCCACTAAATAGCCATCCGTGAAACTCGTGGCGATTTACAAGGTGAAGAGAAGGCACGAAAGCTGCAAACTGCGCCCCGCGTCCCTCTGCCCCAGGAGGTGCCGGGGCAGCCCGGGCAGGCAGCACGGGCAGGCGCTGCCGGCACCCATGGGCA
>NW_010099644.1:0-916 GCF_000699245.1 Pterocles gutturalis | reverse complement strand
TCCCCAGGTCCCCTCGTCCCCAGGCACCCAAGTCCCCACGGACCTGGGTACCCATGTCCCCATGTCCCCACACACCCGCATCCCTGTGTCCCCACGTCCCCACGCACCCACATCCCCAGGTCCCCACCTCCCCAGCCACCCATGTCCCCCGTCCCCATGTCCCCATGGACCTGTGCACCCGTATCCCCGTGTCCCTCTGTCCCCAGGCACCCACATCCCTGTGTCCCTGTGCCCTCATGTCCCCATGAATCTGTGCACCCACGTCCCCAGGCACCCACGTCCCCATGTCCCCAGCACAGAGCTGCATCCCCATGTGTCACATCCCCATGTCCCCAAATCCCTGTGCACCCAAGTCCCCATATCCCCCTGTCCCTACATCCCCGTGTCCCCATGTCCCTGTGTCCCCATATCCCTGTGCACCCATGTGTGTCCCCAGGCACCCACGTCCCCATGATCCTGTGTCCCCATGTCCCCCTGTCCCTACATCCCCGTGTCCCCATGTCCCTGTGTCCCCATATCCCCGTGCACCCATGTGTGTCCCCAGGCACCCACGTCCCCATGATCCTGTGTCCCCATGTCCCCCTGTCCCTACATCCCCGTGTCCCCATGATGTCCCCAGGCACCCACACCCCCACGTGTCCCAGTGTCCCCATCATGGAGCTGTGCACCCACAGCCTTGTGTCACCACATCCCCGTGTCCCCACGTCCCCAGGCACCCACGTCCCCACGAAGCTGCGTCGTCCCCAAATCCCTGGGCACCCAGGACCCTGTGTCCCCAGGCACCCGAGTCTCCATGTCCTCATGTCCCCAGGTGCCCCTGTCCCCCTGGTGTCCTCCCCGCGTGTCACCTTCGACGGTGACGTTGTCAACGGCCAGCTGGAGGCTGCGCCCGCGCCGCAGGACCCGCACCGTGTGC
>NW_010099643.1:0-928 GCF_000699245.1 Pterocles gutturalis | reverse complement strand
ATTATTATTTTCAATTTTATTGTACTTTAATTAATAAATTGTTCCTATCTCAACCCATGAGTCTCTTTTCCCTTTACACTTTTAATTCTCTGTCCCATCACCGGAAGGGGGCAGCTTGAGTGAGCAGCTGCGTGGTGTTTCCTGATAGCTGAGTTCATTAAACCACAACACTAGAGAAGACACATATTTCCTGAGGGAACTGCGGCCCGTGGAGAGCCCATGCTGGAGGGGATTTTCCTGACATGAATGGCAACCTGTGGAGAGGAGTCCATGCTGGAACAGCTTTTCTCCTGAAGGACGGCAGCCTGTGGGGAGAGCCCACAGCAGAACTGGGGAAAAGTGTGAGAGGGAAGGAGCATCAAAGAGAAATTTATGTGTTCTGGCCAGAGTCATCCCCCACATCCTCCATTCCCTCTGCCCCAGTTGGGGTGGAGGTACAGGAGTCTGGAGTGAAGGAGTAAAGTTCACCATAGAAAAGATGTTTGTTGTTGTTTCTTGCTACCCAAATCTGTTTTAATTGGCAATAATTTAAATGAATTTTCTCCAGTCAAGTTTATTTTGCCTGCGACAGTAATTGGTGAGCAATCTCCCGGTCTTTATCTCAACCCACAAGTTTTCTCCTGCTATTTTCTTCCCTTGACCTGTCAAGAATCATAGAATCATTAAGGTTGGAAAAGACCTCAAGGATCATCAAGTCCAACCACCAATCCACACCACCTAACTCACTAAACCATGTCCCCAAGCACCACATCTACACGTTTCTTGACCCCCTCCAGGGAGATGGCGCCTCCACCACCGCCCGGGGCAGCCTGTTCCAATGCCTCATCACTCTTTCTGTGAAGAAATTTTCCCTAATATCCAGCCTAAACCTCCCCTGCTGCAACTTGAGTCAGTTTCCACTTGTCCCATCACTTGTTACTTCAGAGCA
>NW_010099642.1:9441-17536 GCF_000699245.1 Pterocles gutturalis | reverse complement strand
TATATATTTAGTCTCATTTGTGCAGAGTAAAACCAATGCAATCATGTATTTTTAATCTCTGTTGTATTTCTAAAACAGTAAACTTAAATCTGTTGCTCGCACTCCTTCCAAAATCCACTTACCCACAGAAGGCAAAGGGTCAGATTTTGGTTTATACAAACCAACACAGCTGATAAAATCAGTTGAGTTGTGTTGTCTTGCACTGATTTAACCATCTGGCTGAAGATTCCAAAATCCAATTGGAGTCTTAAGTCAGATTCACAGATGCTCAGCAGTAGCAGCCTGGTCCTGAAAGCCTGGAGCTGAAGGAACTCTCCATGGCTTCAGCAACAGTTCCACGCAGAAATCACGCAGGACCAAGCCCTAAATTTGTCAGCGGGTGGTAAGCCAGTGTTTCTTTCACCTAAGGTTCAGTGGCGAGAGGTGCTAGCAGCATTCCAACCGTAAGTGGATTCAGGACATCCAGCATTAGTGGAACCTAACTTACCAAGGAAAGAGCAAGCCTAACGCACTTTTTTAACTAGGCTTGTCATTATTTTTAAACCAACTATACAATGGTGTGTTTCTATTTTCATAGCCTGTAATATTGTCAACGAAAAATGACAGATCTATTGTGAGTAGCATATGTAAGTAATATTTTCTAACAAAGTGATGGATGTAATATTAATACACGTAATTGTTTTAAAAAGTAGAAAACATGTAAAATTACAAAGAAAAACCCTGCTCAAGTATAGAGCTTGCTTGCAATTACCATTAATGCTGTATGTATTTTTAAACAAGCTATAATACTGTGATGATGCTGTAAACTTACTTCTGTAGGCAAAAAATGTCCTATTTAAAAATGTCAAGATGAAGGATGCAAATGTTCTTAAAGTGTTATCAACTAAAAATATGAATTTTCACTGAATATTCTAAAGGATTCTGTTACATGCTACAGATATATTTTCCAAACGTATTTATGGATCATACACACTAGTCTATGTGAGAACAAACAGTACTATTTTATTACAAAATAAATAAATTAATAAATAAGCAGTGAATATCCATTCCCAGAAACTGGAAAATGTCTTTTTAAGGTACTCTTATCAATTCTATAGGTAATTAGAAAGACAGAAGACCTAGTACGTCACTGACAGAAGGTCTGCACTCCCCCTCATTTCCCAGCCTCCCCCCATACAGATCATGCTGCTGTCACTGCAGGCAAAGATCTTCAGAATCAGCTGGGGAAGAAAAAGGAACAGTTAGCTAGTTGCATAAAAACAATGCAAGTGTAGTATTTGTAAGATTAATACAGGCATTCACAAAATTAAAACACATATTTTGAACACTGAGTTTTTGAATATCAGCTCTATGGCAGGCAGTAACAATTTGCATACTGTCTAGGTTGGCTCTTATTGAGTGGCGGAGACAGTAAAAAGTCGTTCTCTGAAAACCATACTGAATGGTAATAAAATTACAACTTGAAGAATGCAAGTACATTTCAAAATGCTTTAAAAATACGAAGCTGGAAGTGCTCCAGCTCTTGCTGGAGTATGTATGTATGGTTTGGAATAACTGCACTGAAACCTACAATTCAGGTTTTTACTGAAGAAGAATCTGGGCACTGCGTCAGCTAACAATTTCACAGGAGAACACAATCCTTCCAGCAGCAAAGCCTTGTCCTCAGTGCCACCAGTCTAAAATTTTCATCAAGTTCCCAATAAGAATAAATGGGCTCAGCTGTCCTTCTTGGAAGCTGATCAAACTGGCTACTGTTAAAAAAAAAAAAACCCAACCCACCAAAACACACAAGCAAAAAAACCCCAAACCAAAAACTCTTGCCACAGAACAGAACCATGACTGGGAGATGGATTTATGAAAAGGCAGTGACCCCAAGGGGGCCTGAAGCATTTCAGTTTTTAGTATAGCTTCAGAGAAAAAATCCAAGATCAATGTAAGGATCCTACTGGATCAGTGGGAGCAGGTCCCACCTGGGTCAATGTGACGTTGCTCAAGCAGAGGCTTGGACAAGACAATGTCCAGAGGTCCCTTCCAAACTCTGGTTACATATTTCACAAGTGGATGGAAATCAGTGTTCAAACGTGTTTATCTTTGTTCCCAGTTCATATCCAGGCAAGTTAACTGCGCTAAAACTTCACTCCCATTCAAACACGTGCTAGTGGCAGATTGTGAATGAGATAGAAGTTTATCCTAGAGGAGAAACCAATGCCAAGTCCCATGGCCCAACAGATGTTTAGAATCCAGACTAAGGAACAACTGAGCTGGGAAGCCAGGTTCATTTTTCTATAGAGAAAGCTAGGGCAAATGAAAGTGGAAATTACATCGCTGCAGTCCCCAGAAAATTGATTTTAATGATAATTTGAGGAATATAATTTCATCCAAAGGGTCAGTTATAAAGCATAACATAACAAAACTGGTTATCAGCATGCACACAAAACAACGTATACACGAAAAATCCTTCTGTATTGGTACAAAGTTCAGAGCAATAAACTCTGCTACATCACAAATCATTCAGAAGATTAAATAATGCAACTTTGCATATCAGGAAAGCTAGAAAGCAAAAGCTCCAAAGTACTTTTAATAGGCAGATCGATTTGTTTCAGTCCTACAGCTGCTTACCATACAAATCACCCTTGATCCACCTCGCTTCTTTTATGCCCCAGCAAGCACAAACAAGGGAGCAGATGAATAAATATTTCTTGATCATAGTTGTAGAGTGTTTCTTTGGATCAAAAGAAAAACCTACTGCTGAGGAAGGAGGGGAGGAGGGAGCTCCTGTGAGGGGAAAAAGGAAGAGACATGATCTACTTTTTTCCCCCCTCCCTATGTCCTCCATGCCAGAATTTTTGGATCTCTAGTCTCAAACACCGCAGGATTATGAAGTAAATTATTTAGAGACTCAGAACATTCACTCCATTGTACATGCCTAATAGCTGCTACAAGAAAACAGAAGACAAACTCAGATCTCAAGAGTCATTCTTGACAAAAAATAAAAGAACTGTAGTGAGCAGTAGGAAAACGCATGCAACAGACATAAGCAAAACATGCTTTGATTTTTCAGAGGAGCTACCCGAGTTGTCATTGTAACATTTATGCAAACAAACAAGAACTGTACAGCCATGGTGCTGTGTGAGTATGAATACTATTTTATAGACAAATATTGTCAGATGCCTAGCCCAAAGAGCTCATAGTTCAGTGTATTTACATCAAGGCTTGACAAGAGTTGCACAGAAATACTTCAGTATTTCTAGAAAGCATCTGTGTACTGAAAGCAAAAATATCCAAATGTCTTCTTTTACTTAAAAAATATTCAATCTACATTTAGAGTCCTGGAACACACTTTGTGTTGTTTTTTGTGAGGGCTGCAAGCTGTGTTCATTGTCAATAACAACAAAATGACATTTTCAAAGGATCAAATTCCTGATCACCACTTCTGTATCTGACAGCCCTCACGAGACTTCTCACGGGGTAATGGGTGTCCTTTGCCCAGCCTTAGTCAGATTGCTAGAGACTTTGAAAGACTCAAAACACGGACTGTAGTCCAAAGCAAGTAAGGAGCAGAGATGGAATATCTAAAAAGAAAAGGTTTAAAAGATTGGAAGATCGAAGATTTAAGGGCTTTAACCATTTCTAAGGATTAGTGAGTAACGGGAAGAAATAAGCAGCAGTCTATTCGTTATATAGGTAGCTACATAACCTGCAGTGTCAATTCAAAAGTTAACACCAAGCTTAGGGGAATATTTTTGACGGACTGTTCAGCCTGCTGTTTACCAGAAACCAGAATAAACTGCCGATGAAGCAGCGAGGACAACTAGCTTTGAACAACTTCGGGCTGCATTATGTTTTCACTTGGGGCTTGACCAACTCAGGATCAACTCCCAGGGAAATTCTGTGATTCTGTGAAATCATTCAGGGTAGGTTTTTAAGCACCAAAAGGCAGATATCCGCTAACACAGGTGGGCCTATCTTCCTCTACATCCTAGCACTGCTTTTCAGGTTTTCCATTGACTTGTGGGAAGTGAAAACAAGAGGCTAAACAGCCCTCAAGCACTCTTATAAACAATATATAGCATACAAAAGAAAATAACGACAGGGGTGTAAAATACAATACCAACTTCAACAATACATGTTCTTGTTGCCAAACGAGAAAATAAAATGCAACGTTAAGATTTAATACTATTTGCTTTGTAACAAAAGGTAAGAGTTCATAGACGAGGATATTCCTGCAAGATTTACAGTCTTCAGAGATCTAAATGCACAGAAGTCAGGAAGCTGGAGACAAGTCAGTAGCTTTATGACTCACAAAAGTCCAACAGCCACAAGGTCACTGTAAGAGTGATGCAATGAGCTCTTACTGTCAGCAATAGTCAGAAAGGTGGGCTGCGTTTGTGCCCACAGATCAGCATGCGTGTTTTGAGGCTACAATGAAGATGACTTCATTGTCTAACCCACCGAGATGCCCAGCATAAAGCCATTTTATTTGGATGGGTACTCAATACCAATCTTTCACCCAGATATATTCTTCGAAAAACAGTGCTTTTGCCATCTTGAAAAGTCACAGCAAATGAAAACAAATTATAAAGTACATTCAAAAAACAGTCAAAAAGCTTATTTGGCATCCAATTCCAATTTTAATCTATGTTGTTTTTTCTCTTCCGAGACACCTATCCTATACAGGTTCTACGATTAACTCATTATCATCTCTTGTCCTGTTGGCATCCTCAGTCTTGCTGATTAATTTCGGTTATAGTCTCATTATTTCAGTTCTATAAATACCCCATTTAATTTTACTCCTTTCTATGGTTACTCTGCAATCCTCTTTTTCTCTTCCACCTGGGGCTCTCACTTTCAATTTAATATGAGACAGTGGGCAAAGATTGAGCTGAAATTCAGTAATTGTACCTCCCTGCCCTGGAAAACGGAATAATTTATTTTTGTTATGGATGGAAGCAGCTGTGAGCTGCTCTGAAATCCCACAAAACCCAATACTTATTACTTGTCAGATTAACAATAGAAAATATTGGCTTCTGTAATTTGAAAAACGTATATAGTTGGATTACAATATATTGCAACATTTGCATTTAGGAAGAATGAAGTTGAATCATAACCCAGATGCCAGCATGCTGGACATATCTGGTTCCACCTGCAGGAATATTAAACCACCACCCAATTCATCACTGACAAAACAGGTTACATCCACAGTCATTGGCATTCAGTACACGACCGCCCACAGAAGACTCTCCCTGTTCTTTATGTCCTTGAGTTATGTTTAGTACTTTCAGGCCTCACGTTTTCTGACCTTTCAGCCTTTGCCATAAGTTCCTGGGATCCTCTGATGGCTTGGGCAAGCTTCCGAGTGCTTCTCCTATAAGTGTAAGCACATCCTGAAATCAAAAGCAAACATGGAAATTATTTGGTTTTGTATTCCTGCCATTTCTCATGTCCCCTATCACAGGCCTACCATTAGCAGCTACATCCAGTCCCTCAAAAGCAACTAGGTAGGCAGCACTCATCAGCACAACTTTGCTGGAGTTTTAAAGCATCCTGTTTAAAAACTTTGTTGAGCAGTGTGGCCAGTGATCTGCTCCATAAAGCAAGTCTCTTCTCTAAGAAGGGGAAGGAAAAAGCAGCTGGCCTTTTCAGGAAAGCTGGGAGGAAAACAAAACAAAACAAACAACAAAAGATAAAGTGCAGTCTCAAATGAGGCTTAAGTTCTGAAATCTAAGGTATGGAGTGAACGGGAGTCAAATGTCAGGAGACTGGAATTATTAGGTAAAAAAGATGTGTGGTACAGCACACAAATTCCCATCCTGCTCACAAACACAGAAAGATTGTGCTCGCTGAAGCCCCAAGATCTACCTGCTTTCAGTCTGACTCCCTTCCAAAAGTTGAGAGAAGAGTTATTCCTTCAGGAAGAAGATCATCCTGAGGAATAGCCACAGAAAACGCAAAGAATTCTACACATTACAGCTTACATTGCCTACTCTCTATTCCAGAGGTATTGCCTGAATCTTTGTGACAGTAGACACAGAGAGAAGGCAGTTCTCAGTGCATCCGAGAGGCTGTAGCCTCCATAGCACGCTGCAGTGTCCTATTCTGAGACTCTTACAGCAAAGGGCACAAGGAAGGCTAGTATGGGCATAGTTACCTACTACCACATCACTCTGTTATTTACCACTTTGTCTTGGACAGCGCATCAGAAAACTAACTGTGAAGAAATCCTGGGAAAAACCTTCAGCTTACAAAAACCAGGCAAGCTCAAATGAGTTGATCAGTATGTTAATCCCAGGTATTTTATTAATGATACGGAGACAAATTCTACTCCGACTTGCACTGGGTTCAGGTCAATCCAATCTCATTGCCATAAATCCAGGGAAATCTGCTTTACTTAGTTACAGTATGTATAAAATGTGCCACAACATGTGCTTACTCTGGAGTAAATCTGTTCTTCCAGTTTCTCTTGGATTAAAGCACTTTCCATTAGCACTTTCTTTCGTCTGAGAAAGGCAATCTTGGCTAACTCCGCCTTCTTCTTCTGACAGTCAGGGCACACTGAAGGTTCGTGGATTTGAGCTTCTGTCACCTAAAAGATGAGCCTTTGATGCAACATCTGTCCTAGCAAGATGGCCACTCCATTAAAAACAATCAATAAAAATACAGATATAGATACTGTCTAAAGATAAAAATTTGTGTTTGTAGGCAGCTGTAAATTGTTTCATAATCTTTATCACAATATCATCTTGATAAGCCTGTCTGAATATTTTCACACTAAATTTATTTGCTCTTCCCCACGTGTTACCCCTTTCAGCGGTGATAACTTAGTTTCATTTAAAATTATCTACTTGTATCTCAGAACCACAAACCTGCTCCACAATACACTATTTCTTCTTGTAACAGGCAAACTTTCCCTGATGCTCAAGGTTGCATGGACATTACTAACTTCTACCACAGAAACTGTAACGGTCAAAAAAAATGAAGTTATGCGATTGCTGAGCAACAGATCGGTGACCAGCTAAAATCAACTGTGAGGATACAGTTATAATGGCAAAAAAACTGTTTTAATTAGTATAACTCGTTTGACCCTGGGTGGATACTCAGTGCAAATCACAGTTTTGCCAATGTAAATACATATTTCGCCAGTGTTTAATACATTTAGAGCATTAATTAGTATAACTCGTTTGACCCTGGGTGGATACTCAGTGCAAATCACAGTTTTGCCAATGTAAATCTATACATATTTCGCCAGTGTTTAATACGTTTAGAGCACCACCAGTCACTAGTTACTCTCACTTAACAAGTACCTGATGTTCAGGAAGCCAGTCTGTGCATGCTAACCAATCTTCCACAGTAGTAAATACACTAATTCCTAAAGGCTCAATTAAGTTAAATTAACATGTTTTACTCCGTGTTTCAAATACTTGATCATCACAACTCAGTATTAGCAATTGCTAATCAGCAGTAATTCTACCATATACAGCTGCCCATCTAACAGGTGCAAATTTATCAGAAAATAAGGCTTTGCTCTTCAGTTGATCCAGGGCTTATCGTGGACTGCAATAACTGACCACCCCAGCCTCACTCAATCACACAAAGCCTTATTTTATCGCCAGACAATATTTTACACTGCAATAGTTCAGCAGTAGGGTCTAACAAAAAAGATGAGAAAGGTAAATCTTGAGCTATCAAGCAAAAATCTCTTTCAGAGGCATGGCATCAATAAGGTCTCCCTGACTTGATCCTTGATATTACAGCTTTTTATTTTCCCCAGTGGTTCTCCCAAAAGTGTAGGCAAAATCTGAATTTTGTTTCTCCCTTGCAGTACCTGTTTAACAGTCTCTCTGATATTTTTTAGGTGGATTCTGTTCACTAGCCGATCAGGAACAATGCAGTTCAAGTCACTTGTCTCCAGTTTCTTTGGTGTGAATCCATGCTGCAGCTTTCTTGACTTGCCACCATTCGCCTGCCCAGAGATCAGCTGCTGACGCATCTTGCTTATCATAACAGTGCAAAAAGACCGGAGAGCATCCAGTTCTCCATCTAATAATTCAGTCATTTCTGACAGGCATAAATCAACAAAACAAGAGTGTCAATTACT
>NW_010099642.1:0-9410 GCF_000699245.1 Pterocles gutturalis | reverse complement strand
AAGAGAATAATTACTGGTCTTATATCTGTGCGACCTCATAATATCTATTTAATAAAAACCAAACCCAATGTCAAGCCTAGAGGCAGTGACTGTAATAAGAGCAGCGCAGAATTTAAAATAAAAATCTGAATAGTCTCCAAAGCAGGGAGGGGATAAGAACCCTAAGGAATTAGACTACTGAATGATACAGCACAAATACATTAGCAAAGCAAGTACTTAAATACTGTCACATTAAATAAAACCGAGTTTCAATGACTGCCTAATACAGATTTAACTTCCTCCTACCTGAAACTGCAACTCGCTAAAACAAAATTAATTAAAATTTAAAGAGAGCTACTCATCAGTAACGAGGGAGCAATTAAGAAGACACTGAAAAAATCAGAGGCAGTATCTAACTCTGGAAAACACCTCAAATATATTCCACAACCTATACACTTTTTTTATATAGGAAATGCAATTGTATTAGAAAATACATTCCTCCAAAGCTTCAATGATCACTTCCTAAATTCTTTATATGACCTTGTTTAAACAGTATCGTTCACTCTTTCATCTTCTCTTATCCTTCCCAGTGGCACGTAATAACAAATAAAAACTGAGAGATTATACTTCAGATGGGCAGGTAGGGATGGATTTACAACTTCATTCAATGCTTAGAGGGAGATTTTCCAGAGGCTTAAACACAGCCAGTCAATACAGACTAGCAAACATGAGTAATTGTGTTACAATTCCAGTATTTCAGCAGCACCGGCATATAATGATGCTGTGCCGTACTACATGGCCTGAAGAGATACCACTGTTTTCAACTGTTTTAACAGGTCAGAGTACCTCTCTACATTTATTACACAGATTTTGCTTTTATGCAACTACTGAAGCCCAACTAAACACTTTAATGTGTGTAATTAAAGGAGAAATGAGGAGAAGACAAAACACTACAGTAAGCATTACCAGAAGTCTTGTGAGTACCTTTGCATACAGCTAACGGTTTCACTGCGTTCCCTTCTCAGGATGCCATTCTCAAAGCCAGAAAAAGTCAGACAACTGATAATGACTGTACAGGTAAGGAAGAGTCAGTTTGTTTTAACTCAAAGTATTCAGAAACAAATTATACTGCCCATTGAGCTGGAAAGTATGATTATATAATTTAAACAATGCCTCCATATTGTCTGTTTCACTCATTCTCAGTGATTAAATTCTGTTTTATTTTTTCTAGACAGGTACCACATATTTCAGGGTACTTATCTGACAACCAGTGCATTGGCATTCCAGTCCTGTGGGGTACCTTGGCATAAACACAACACAAATCCTTAAAACCCTGAACCATATGAATGTAAAACTTCTCCTAAATATACTGTGATTAATTTAGTCTCAAGTACATGAGACAGAGCTCTAGAATTTTGCAAGGAAACTTGAGTATCTCTACAGAAATGCAGTCAATCCGTATAAAGGATAAGTGGATCTATAGTTAACGCAAAGCAAAGCAGGAATCAGTGAGCACACCATTAAATTCTGAAAAGTTAGTCTTAACTGCACAATGACTATTTACACTTTCATATTTTCTTCTAGGCATATGAGGTTCACCTGTCCTTCAGCTGAAAGAAAAGAGATGCATACAAGAGGATCTGTGCACTTGCTTTGGTCACTGGTTTTATTTCTTGTGTCTTTCACGTATTCCCTTCTTTCCATCTTTGAACTAGACATGCTCGAACGCTCAATCTCCATTTGTGGTGGCAGACTGAAATGTCACTGCCTGTCTGCCTACAGAGAATCCCTGCCAGTGCCAATTACTGTTCCAGAAGTACATTCGCTGATGCTTGGTTGCCCTGATTCCTGCATACCCACTACCTCTTTGTTGGAGAGGAATAAGGCAGGAACAAGTGACAAGAAGAGCAAAACCAGACACCAGAACCGACACCAAATCAGAACCATGTATCATACAACAGCTAAGGTCGCAAAGCACAAAATATTTAGAAAGTAAAGCACAATAAACTGGACCAAGAGTCTGCTCTGATTACAGAAGCACTCAGTGTGTACCAACAGAGATAAACTAATCTCCATGTCTACTTTCTAAACCCTGCTGTGTGGTTTATAACTACGTGACCTACATAGATTTTGCTTTCTGCAAGCAACTACATCATTAAGTATGACATTTGAAATCTGAGTGGAGGGATAAAAATAAAGAAAATCTTTATTAAGTTTCCTTTTCCTTTCATGCCTAACCTTGATTTAATAGGAAAACAGGCCGGCATTTTGTTGTTATTATCCTCTACTAATACTTTATTTTAGGAGGGGAAAAAGTAAAACAGTTAAAGAAGAGACTTGCGAAAGGCAGTAACTGACAACTACTCTTCAGAAAGATTTTAACACTGCATCTCAAGATAACACTCTCATAACTATCTAAATTGCATTTGTACCATTGAGTGCAGCAGTTCAGATTAACACACTGACAGCTCGATCAGCAAACACAGCGTTTGAAAGATTTGTGCAGAAAACACAGAACTGATATAAACAGTCTGAAATATCAGGCTATTTATTACAAATATGAATTTAAAGCAAGTTAAACAACTAAAATATCAGTGTGTTATCAACATTCTTCTCAGCACAAATCCAAACATAGCCTCATACTAGCTACTTATGAAGAAAATCAACTGAATTTACTGAGGGGACTAACTGTGCAGCAATCTAGTGCTAGGTGAGCTCATCTTCTATTGAATTAAAAAAAACCATATATCTCCAAGTCGATAAAATAATAAGAGGCCTGGGGGCTACAGAGTACTGAATTAAGTCAAAGAGAAGCAGGCATTTACAGATGTCAGTATACAAAAGTTGCTGTGCTTGTTTTATGTTAATATCCTGCAATAAAAAAAAAAGTAGTAGCTAAGTACGACTGATGCTGATGAATTGGGGGTAACTTGTCAATCACGTGACAGTGTACTGCGTTTGCACAAAAGTAGCAGAAGCACAAACTTTCCTTTGTGCTCTTCATATTGACAGTGGTTGGTAGCACCATAACAATGGACCTGAAAAGTGCTCAGCTGCCAACATGACAAGCGATAGGACAGGCAGACAGAAGACATCACTTCATACATCAGCGCAAGCTAATGAAACAGAACCTGCTACTCAAGACTGCGTGACAATGCTGACTCTCCTTGCCCATCACAGTCCATAAACCAAAGGCAGAATGCCCCCCTGTGCAGAACTACAGAAATCCAAATATTAATTAAGAGGATAAAATCGGTTCCCAAGTGTAACTTTCAAGGGAAAGCTCTGTAGAGACTGAAAACTTGCTCAACATTGTACTGTTGTTTATCATTCAATGAGTCTGAGCTCAGCAGGTCCTTTTCAATTTCTCTATGAATCAAACAGTCACAAGATTCTGATGTATTTCAGGAAAACTATCTCTGTGGAGCTCGCCAGGAGAAGCCTCTACTACAGATGAGATGATCCACATTAACTGTCTTCTCACTTGACTGCATGGCAGTCTTGGAAAACCGGTAATAGAAAGATAAATGCTGAGGATGAGTCAGGAGCTCCTAACATTGACTCATCACTGCTGTGAATGAGCTGTATAATTAAGAATAGCCCAAAAATGATCTTAGGTCATGATTTCCTGTGATATATGGACAGTTTGAGGATTCTTGTATGCAAATGCAATGACATGAAAGACCAAGGCAGGAGGATCTCCCTGGCTCATCAGTCTCACAGGTGACCTACAAAACTTCTGAGTTTGTTCACTTTTCACATACATACAGACTGAGGAAGATTCCCCTTCTGTTTCAATTATTTTTTGCTCAACTACAGCTTTCTTGCTCTTTTTTTTTTTTTAAAAATATAGTATCTTTGACCTACTTTTTAGAAAGATTTAAGCAGGACTTGCATCCCACCATCTGCTCTCACAGTTGCTTGCAAAACCAGTACATGCAAACAGCATCCATCCTTCCTTCCTTCCTCCCTTCCCCTCTCCTCCTCCATACACTACATCATTGTGTTGGCTAAAGCTGCTCCATCGTTCTTGCCAAAATTGGTGCCCTGCTGCCTCCCTCAGCTTGGGAAAGGAACTAAAACATGGCAAACAAGTAATTCAATAATTAACACAACTAAATAACAGTGGGAAAAACATTTCACACAATAAATTCTGAAGTCATGTTTATTCTGGAGGGAAAAAAAACCCCACTCCTAGTACCTGTAGAGATGGAGAGAAAAGAGAAAAACTAAGCAATCCAGTAAAATGCCAAGGATTACAGTTAAAGTGTGGATATATTTTTTAATGTATTTATCCAGATCTTGTGATAATGCCTCACTAGGATAATGCCACTAAGCCAGAAGCAATGCCATGCATGTTATAGGAGACAAACTGCTTTCCAAGAAAGCATAAAAGAGAAAATTTTTACTTAATTACCTGGCTAACTAAGCCAGGCTAATTACCTGGCTTAACTTTAATAGCTTGTATATAAAATTTAAGTCTAGTTAAAAGTTTACATTCCCTTTCGAAAGAAACAAGAATTATACCCTCTACTAAAGTTACTGAACTCACCGGCATGAGCTTTGATGACAGATTTGTCTTGCTTAATGCCAGCTTCTTTATTTTTCAGATCAATCTGTTTTCCCATGACATCTCTTTCTATAGCTGCAGGATCCACTACGTCAGACTGCTCATCTACAGTGGAAAAAAAGGTAGCTTTGAAAATACATCGGAAAGAAAGCAGGACTGCAAAAAAACAAAGTGGGAGGCAAATCCTCCACTTGAATATGAGTTTTCCCTGTTGAGGGAAAAGAAACCCCAAGCCACAGGGCTATACAGATGATATCAGTGATTTCAGGGTGAAATGCTGAGCAAGCTTCCGTCCCAAAGCACCTCATATTGCTCATTTCTAATCACCCCACTAAATGACCATATAGGATACACTGAGAAAAACAGAGACTGCTGCTTAGAGCTTATTGACACATCCAATTTGATCTGTAATGCTAACTTAACCTCAAATCTACCTCCTCCCTCATTCAGCCCCATCACTTATTTTCAGGCTCTTCATTTGTGTCAGTACAAGTGCTCTTGGGAGCTTAGGTGAACTGCCTCAAGGTATTGATCCAAGTGAAAAATAATGTGGAGTAAGGGAAATAAAAACACTTGTATCAGCTCCCTGTTCTCTAGCTTGCTCCAGTACAACTCTAGTTCTACAGAAATTGAGGAAACAGCAAAGATGTGAAAGCAAATAGCTGAGAAAAAACAAAAGACTTAAGAGGTCTGAAAAGTCACTGCCACTGACAGCAAGATGCATACAGCATGGCCCCAGTTCAAAATACTGAGCACACTCAGGAAGCACCTGACTTCTCTACTCCTCTACTCTGTTTTCAGGGTACCAACAGCAAATTCAGTGGGCTTATACAAGAAAATAATCTATCCCTATGGGGACACCTGCACGACAGGTTTTCTATAGTTTTTATTATTTATATATGCTGTTCTCAGAAAGAGATATACCACAGCACATCAATTTCACTAAATATTTTTCTATTAATTATTCCCTAGTTTCTCATTTAACTGCTAGTATTCAAAAGACTTCATAATTTTATGAAACATTAACCTTGCAAAGATAAAATTGGTAACACTTATTAAAAACACCTCCATGCACACAGCAAGGTTCCTCCTAGCATGTGCTCCTTGATGCCAGAAGTAAGGATTTAAACAGTTAGACATGGACTGATTTAAAAATGCTTGCTATATCTGCAGAAAAAAAAGGTTTATTAAAGCCTATCATTTGTAAAAAACAAAAACTATAAGCAAAACTGTTAAATCTATTACACACGATTCACTTATATCAATGTAGCATGAATTGACACCATTATCCCTTTCCTCAGATTTTTGAAGCATTGCTATCTAATGCTATATTATGTGCTACAATAAACAGGGTTTACATTCACACATATATATATCTGACAACAAGTTTTGTTCTGTATTGTTGGGATTTTATGCCTAAACAGTATTTTTAAAGGATTCCTAATGATAATGCTGCTGGTTATTACTGCAGGGTGAAAACAAAAAAATCAAAAAAACAACCCACAGTAAAATGTTGGAAGGATGAAGGACAGAAGGAACATCTCTACTAGACCTGTCTATAGAAGGAAAAAAACAGCTTGCCAATTTTTAAGTATAGACAAGCTTAATTATACATTGGTATAAACCAGCTGGTCAATAGGAGCTGAGCAGAATCAGGTTACAAGAGTAACAACTAACAGACATCAAAATATATCTTAAATCTCGACTACTCTAAAAAAGTATTAAAGGTGTTGTAGCTGATCTTCAAAGTTATAATGTTAATATATGCTGACTTACTAAAGAGAGATTTAAAAAAATATATTAATCTCTTCAAGTACTCACAACACTTACCAAACCAAACTTGGAGAAAAGGAGAATGTAGAAAAAAGACAGAGAACCCCACAGAGACAGAAGAAAACCTAACAAGGCATTAAGGCAATTAGCTTATGTCCTGCTGCCTGCTTCTTTTTCACTCATCACTATCACTAGTTACTATCTGGCCCTCTTAAGTATTTCAAGTCCCAGAACTTTCCACGTGCCCTTGGAAAAATTATTTTATGGCCCAGCTACTTTTCATACATGGTAACTCAGTCAAGATATCTTGCAGTATTTTTTTAACATGCCAACAGAATTTCAGGATCACAAGATTACTCAGAAAGGGTTTCCATGGCCAAATCACAGCCTTCTGCATGTAGCTGTCAGCAAATCCTGAGAGAGCAAAACACTGATCTAGTCAGCATACCAAGATTCTGTTGCTTTGCACAGCAAGAACACAGTACATAATTTTTATATTTTTATTTTTGCCGATTCAAGCCTACGCTGCACTGATTTAATGCTGTGCAAGACTGGTCTCAAGCACAGTAAGCTCTGCATACCTGCATGGTTTTCGCCTGCCAACCATGACATGCTTTCCAACGTATCTCACACAACAGATCCCTTTAAATCCTCTGTGGAACAATACAGTTCAGATGGTTCACTCTCTTACTGACAGCAGGCTTCTTCCTCCTCACCAAAGGACTCAAAGGTAACTTCTGAATAGTCCAAATCAGAGCTGCTGTAACTCTGGCTCAATTCTGTCCACCACTTTTCATAGTTACCAGAGCTAACAGCTGAGGTAGTCGTCACAGCACTGCAAACAAAACAAAAGCATGTAACAGCTTCAATCATACAGGAAGAATGATTGGATTACTTATAGCAATGGGGAACATATGGAGGAATACTACAGCTCAGCTCACACCCTAGTTACCACACAAGTGGATCAAATAACTACTCAATGAGCGCACTGGATCAAGGCAACATCCTTTCAAAGCACTACTGCTGATCAAAGTAACACATCTTCAAAATCTTCTGGGTATGCACATAATAACAGTTACCACTGAACACTAGCAATGAATTCTGAGCAGCATTCCTTTCAAATTTGTAAGACAGTTTGAATTACAGTAACACTTGGATAAAATCATTCATGAAAACAACAACAAAATTGAAAATAATCTTTTTGCCTTCATATTATTAAGCCTCTCACCACCCAGAAATACAAAACCTCCTTGTTCTGCTTAGAATTCATCTGGAAAAACAAAATATAAGAAGAATCAGCCAAATTATGCTCTCCAATGAGAAGTCATGCTCCCAATGTGAAAAAAAGAAATAAAGTCCTCCAGATTCAAGCACGAGGAACAAAACAAATCTCACACAGTTACCTATCATGTAACGGATATATTTTAAAGCTCTGTTCTTACTTGTTCTACCCTTTCTTAGAATGATGCAATACTTTTCTTCCTTTGAATTTAAGGACCTAAATAACTTTGTCCTGAATAATTTTGCTCCAATTTCTTCCCTACTCCCACAAACTAAGGATAGTAGATGTATGGGCAACACCTCTCTGGAAAGATGCTTGCAGCACTCAAAAGATGGAAACCCCAATGTGACAACAGCAGGTAGACAAAGGCACTTTCTGCCATGCCCGAACTTGGTGTTTGTTCTGGGGTTTAGGCAACTTCATTTTAAAGGCACTGACTTTGGCCATTTCCCCACTGAACATACTATGCTGCCTGTTTTACACGACACATTACTGCCAGCGTCTTTCTGGGCACTACGTAGAGAATCTGTGCCCCTAGAACAAACTTAGGTCTTCCTTCCCAAAGCTAGACTTCCAAAACTAATCTGTAGTGCCACACTTCTAGGTTGAAAGGTTTTCTTTTTGTTCTAACATGGTCACAAAAATTAAAGAATTGTTCTGATTTAAACTTGAAATATTAATAAACACTAAGTAATTATTTTGTTCATTACATCACCACTCATTCAGGCCAGAGATGAGTTATTAAGATCAAGTCTACTGGAGAAAAACAACAGGAACTGCAAACAGTCAATTAGTTCTCCAGCCCACAGCTGACCTAAGAAGTTGTAGCTCCACAAGCAGCACGTGGATGGTTAAGAGGATGAATTTCAGCAAGTAACACAACTGGCTGAAACAGAAATGCTTCAGAATATCAGATATGTCTGATATTAGCTAATTTTCACTGAAAAAATACGTATTTGTGACACCAGCAGATAAATAACTTAGAAGCCATAAGTATACTTATAAACAGCAATAAAACAGACAACTTTAAAATTGCATCTGCTGTCATACAGCTTTTATGCCTCATGAGGCTGAGGTAATATCGGCCTTAACAGACTGTCCGAAAGCAAGCTCAGTGCTTCAGTAAGGGCTCTAAAAGAGAAGCCACGGAACTGTTGGAATTGCTTTTCTACGAGTCACTCTGTCTCACAGACACAGTGACAAAACCTTCACTCTCCACTAGGAAGGGGTTGCTGTGATAAAATGTCACTGAAAACGGTAAGCATGTTAGAAGAAAAACTGAGGGTAAGAAACTCCATCCTCCCAGTAGGAAAAAAACGTGGTTGGAACACTTCCCACTCACGAAAAACCTGAACTTCCACCAAGAAACAGCCCATGAAGAAACCCTCCTCCATGCACTTTCGAGTTAAAACCCAAAGGCAACAGAGGCAGCTTGTTCTTCTGTTTGCGGTTTGTTGTTTTTAATTTCACAATCCTACATTTCCAGGCTGAAAACATAAATTTTTCAGAACTATTTAACAAACACTTTAACTGACAAATTCCTCTTCAGAAAGCCCTAACACCAACCAGATGCTCAGGCTCCTACCACACTGCCAGCCCCATCGGGCCTTCCCACAACCTCAGAGGCCTGATCCCAGGGACGAGCCCCCTCAGAACATCAACTTGCCCAGCTGTGACCAAGAGTTTTGCTCTCAAGGCCGGTAACGTGTCACACAGAAGGGACCCGGATCCGCGTCTGGCCTTCTCCAGGCCCCTGCTCCCCCTCAAACCCCACTGACACCCGGCTCCCTCCCCTCAGGCCCGCTT
>NW_010099641.1:0-9357 GCF_000699245.1 Pterocles gutturalis | reverse complement strand
CCCTTAGCTGCAGGCACTTGGGATTCTTTTTCCATTGCTACAGCAAGCACAGAGTTAACATCCCTCTGTTCCCTGTGCAGCTCCTACCAGGGGCAAAATTTCACCTGCACATTCACCAGAAAGTTTAGAGACATGCTAGAAACAAGCAGGATTTCCACCTTAAGCACATAAGCTATATGTCAGTTTTGTTTCAACTTCTGTTTTCCCCCAAGTCTGTGTCAAATTCAACAACACTATGTTTTGGGGTTTTCTTGTTTGTTTGTTAAATCTCTGTAAGGCAGACAAAAAAAGCAAATAAAATTTCCCAAAAGGTACCCATCGATGACTACAAGAGGAAGCACAACCACTTCAAGGCTTTGCAGCATTAAATACCATAAACATTACTTACGGCTCTCCAGCCATTGATGTATGCATCTGTATCTGCAGGGCAGAGGACAAAACTCCTCACCTGCTACCTGGGGACAACTGCTGCCGCTATGTTGGCATAGGCAAAGAGAACAAGTGCAACATGGGCTTCTCTTATCTGACCTCGGGATCATTTAGCACTGGACCAGGAGCAGAGCACAGCTGTCAATTCTTTCCAAAATACACAGAAAGGCAGGCAGGCAGGCTAAACCCATCCTCCACCTGAAGGAGTTTTTGGAAGTAGGTTAATAACCTCAAGAAGGGTGCATGAACTAAGGAAAAGCTATTTGTCAGCATGAAACATGTTAGTTAAGCACAGAGATGAAAATTCCTATCATGATACCGAGTGCTTTATTCAATGTTTTCTCACATAAGCTATTTTGCCACAACTTCACAGCACTATCCATTCTGCAGGTTTTACTGACACATGAGGAAGGTATGAAAAGGGGCAGTCCTTCTGGGGCATTCAGACAAGGTACCATAACCGGGCAGACTCAAAAAGAGAAAGAATATTAAAACTAGGAATTAAAAATATATGCAGTCACTTCTAATGTAGTCCATTACATTTGTCAAGCACGATACCAGTCAAAGTACCGTATGAGGAGCTTGCAAAGGCTTGATATCATACACCTGGAGACAGAGGGAGAAAGGCACATTTTGATGTGTTCGATTTTCACTCCTGCAAAACTCCACAGGAATAAGCACAGGTAAGGTATTAGAGCCCCTACTCATCTGCAACACCTAGCACTTCCAACAGCTGTGTTTTACTGATTTTCCTTTTGAAGTGAGCTTTGCAAATTCATAGAGATTAAGGTTCTTTTTTGTCCTTTCTTCCACTCTTAAAAAATCTATTATTTAATACCACTCTAGTTTTTATTGCAGTAAGGTGATAAGCACTTACAAGTGCAAGTATGTTCTCGGCTCCCTTTTATTGAAACAGAAGTGACCAGTACCTACAAGTGTTAGCATATTCTCTCCTTTTTTGAATAATTTTCTGTATGTACAGAATTGGAGCTACTCACTAAGTTAACAGGAGTGAGAAACTGCTCTTCTCTGAGACTTAAGACACAGGATTCCTGCTCTGGAGCAAGACATTAGCACTACAGCACATCATGTTTAGTTCAGGTAGGTTGTATCATGCAGCACAAGGAGTCTTCTGAGATAATGAGACAACAGAAGCAACTAAAGCATCTAATCTGGCAGAAGGAGAGAGACAGTCAGGAATACTGTGACTCTCTGGCTGTGGTTTCAGCTCCTGCACAAGCTAGACCTTTCAAACCTCATGTTCACCAGCAACCCTGATCCATGGAAATGCTCAAGTTACTTCTGAAAGACAGGAGCTGATAAACTGCACATCATCTTTGCTCAGTCTTCCATCACAATCCCTTCCCTAGGTGTGGTTTCAAATTAACAGATCAGCCCACACCATGAGCCTACTTACCACCCGATTGGTAAGGTACAGTAATGGGGAAGCTGGTCTAAGCAGAACACAAGAACTTCTGACAGCACAACTAACTTAATACAGCAAGAGCAGGGGGTAACCCAATCAGCCCTTTCAGATGCCCGTAGGAGCTGGAGAAAGCCATACAACAGAACACAGCGCTGGAACAGAAAGCTGTGCCTACTGCAAACGATAGACTAAAATTTAATTTCTGGCACTGCTAACAAGTTTAGGAATTGCCTATTACTTACTGCAGCTTCCTCCGTTTTGTGTGCAAAATAGTGGCACGCAGCTCATAAAACATCCTAGAAAGAGAAAATTAAGCACCTTGCCTAGCATCATGTGTGTTACTGGATTACTGGGCAGTGATGGGAGGGTTTTCGACCCTCAGTAGTCCGCAGTCAGACTTCAGCCTGTTAGAAAAGCTAGTGATTTCTTTGAGCAGACAGCCCCCTGAAGCAATAAAGAAGTCGTTTATGTTAAAGTCAAATCAGAATTCTGAGGCTAAGGAAATAAGCGCCAAGCAAGGAACAAAAAGACTAGTGAGTTCTCCATATGACTAGCAACAAGCTTTGGAATCATCTGTGAATTAGGGATGAAATAATTTAATAGAACGATGAATTTTCAAAATGTACTCTTCTAGATTCTGCTTTAGGGTTTTTAGAGAGTTTTACAATGTTTTGCTATTTGCTTAAGACGTGCTCATAAACAGAAGATTCCTAATTTTCTCAGAGAAAGTATCAGAAGTAACAAGTGAATATTACATATTATTTTAAAGCACAAAACCTCACAGATAAAACCCATCCTTTCAGTCCTGTACGCTGCCCGGGAATTCCTGTGGAGAAGCAGTCAGATGCAACTGCAACAAAACATCCATCCAATAACTACAATCAAATGACTCCTCTAGTTCAGCCTTTGAATTGCAAACATGGTTATCCTCTGGTTCCAAGCCTGCTTGATTGCGTTTTGTGGGGTTTTTGTTTTTGTGCATATCCTCTGGTTCCAAGCCTGCTTGATTGTGTTTTGTGGGGTTTGTTTTTGTGCCTGGTGTTTTTTTTTTTAAGGTATACCATTATGTCTCCAGGCTTAATTAAGCAGAATGCAAAACACAGAGGAGGTGAAGCTTACAGGTTATAAACATCTATGATGTTAACATTTAACTGAGGACCTGGGTCCAAAAACATGAATCAGTGCTACTGAGCTTAAACAGAAATTCTTCGTGAGAACACCAAATCTAAGCTGCAAGTCCTTTAACCCTCAAAGTCAATTAAATGAAATTTGCAAATATATCCTCTGTAGTAAAAATGAGTAAAAATAACCACATTAAATTAAATATTGTAATTATCCTTCTGTGTTTCTAACTTAAAAGTCTGTGCTTTACATTTGGTTTGGACCTTTGTATTTTTCTGAAGGGGGAATGAGGGGAAGAGGGCTCTATCTTTCCAGATTATGTTTTAAGGAATTTTCTAAGAAAAGGACAAGACTTGATACAGCAGATCGTGACTGTCCCACTCACTATAACTAACTTCTTTGTTTTAGAAATAATGAATTAACCACCAGATGCTTCTTCCACCCACAACTCGCATGTGGATGAAATAAGCCTCTACGTAACAGAGCAAATCACATTTTTTGAAACTCATCTGAAAGGCTAAAAGATGCTTCTGAAAAATAAAATATATTGTTGCTTCCTTTCTAATAAAAAGGTAAAATTAATTCTAAACAATTTTACCTGAAGAATAACACAGATTTTAATTCGGCTCAAATCTCAGCCCGAGGCCTACGGACAAACTAACATCTTGCACAAAGATCAGACCTCAGAAGAACTAGAAGCGTTGTATTCATTACACTTCAGAAAACCATAATTCAAACTTTTTTCCCCAGAGATATTTTATGTTGATAGTTTTATGTAAAACAGTAAATGGTTTACTATTTCCATTTTATTACTAAAAGCTTCCTTAAAGCATTACGAGAGAACAGTAACAACAGTGCTCCTTGTAACAGGGAGTTGGCTCTTCATCATGTTGGAGATCACTACATTGGCATACCAATCCCACAGAAAATTGTCAAATTACTAAACAGATAAAACTACAGGAAATAAAGTGAGAAACAGCTAAGAAGAGTGTACTGTGAAATAAGATGTTGTGATGTAAAATGTAGTTAGTTGAGTATATGACACAGGTTGTAGAAAATATATAAAAATGGATAGAAACAGAGCACATTAGATATGAACTGACACCTGGCTTTGGATACCTGTGCGTCCACATACATGAGAAACAAGCAACTTCTCTAGCAATGATTTAATTCGTTCATTATTTCTTAATGACAACTTCATAGTTGCGCATTGGCTCCAGCTACACTGCCCTTCTTATCTGACAATGGAGTTCCTGCACTTTTCCGTTCTCAGGATTATCAACAGTATGTTCAGTTCACAGTGCTGCTGATCCACAACAACTTCTCAAGAGCCCGATGTCCGTTTGTTTACCCAGGTATTGCTGGAGCACAGCAGCACTAGCCCTGTCGTGCTTCTCTTGCTTATCACAGACAGAAAATTCATAGACCAGCCTGTATGGTCAACTGGGGTCTCCTGACACAGTAATTATTGCTCAACATCTACATTTTGGCACTGCCTTGTGCCACCAGAACCTTGTGACGGCACTGCTCTGGAAACCATACAAGAAGGCATTCAGCATGTTTTGAATCTAAATCACTGTGTACAGAGAACACAGCACTGTATTAATTCTTAATCCAAAATGAAAGAGATTTGTTCCATATTAGAAGAGCACAGGTGCTTTTTAAAGGGGGAAGATATAATTAATAAAGCCATTGTGCTTTTCCCTGATCCCATAAAAGATACATCAGAATACTGCCTTCAATGGAAACAAAAAGCCAACAGCAACAGGCACCAGGAGGTTAGTGTGTTCAGCCTGGCATGCGGGTCTCTTAGATCTCTGCCTGGCCAACAGAAGGTCCCTTCCCTGCGGGGCAGTAGGGCATAAACCCTCCAGAGCAGGAATCCCAAACAGCTGCCATGGGTCGGGATGGGGATGGTCCTGGGCTCCATTTACCATGTACACAGTGTTTGTGCTTCAGCTAATCACATCTTACCATTACACCTGAAGAGGAACTAACAGCATGGAAGTAAAAATTGAAGGTGGACAGAGTATAGGGAAGATGTAAAACATTACCTCATGGAAATGTTTATCAGTGCTATGGGAAGCCCACATTAGAGACAGAACATGAGGTAGAGACACTACAAGTCATAGTTTAGTTAAGTTTGTACAAAGACACGCAGGTATAGTAGAGAAACCAATAATTATTTTAACACAACAAGGTAATTCTTGCAGAAGGAAATCTAGTGGCAGAGGATGCCAGCTGAGATTGATACATACCTGCTGCTGCTTTGCAAATGTACTTTCAGGATTCCTGATAAATAAATGGCAGGTGGATGGCACGGATGCCCAGAATACTGTAGGTAAGAAGGAGAAGGGTTTGTAGCCATCTCCCATTATTTTTCTTCCTGCTATTCTTGTCCGCACGTCTCTTAAGGGAAGTTGTTTTTGTCTCTGATAACGAAGAGTGCTTCAACAGTAAAGGCAACAGCTTCTCCCAAATGTAGATTGGCAGACACCTGTACTTGGCAAACAAGCCACAGGAGGCTCTTACACACCCTGCCAACAGCCAACTTACTGCTAGGTGGTAGTCAAAAGTTACTGCCAGATGCAATCAGCCTTAGTAAGCAGTGTTAGAGACAATATGCAAACAGATTTGTATTTCTGTTACTAGTTTGTTTCCTATATTAAGGCTTACATAAAAGATCTTCCTTTGAATCCTGCATTAAGCAGCTAATTGTACCAATAATGAGGGCTTACACAGTCAATGGGTCAGAAGGAACCAGAATTCAAGATGATAATGACTTTTCATCCCCCTCAATATGAAGCATCAAACACTGTCAAAGGATACAAAATGTATTCCTGAGTTCCAACATTAACAGAGAAGTTACAAATACAAATTCAAGGTCAGGCTAGATTGTCTAGTGATTTTTATTAAAACAACAAGTGTGTACACATGGTACACCAGAAAAGCAAAACATGCTTTTTGTTTGGGATTCACATATTGAATGACCCACAAAATGATCAGGCACTTAGCACATCTGATGAACAAACTGGGTAGCCCTTACATACTGATTAATTGCAGCAATCTAAAAATGTCCGAGTGTCTTACACAACAGTAGGGATTTTTACTTGAACATAAAAAAGAAATCCCAAAACTATGAGTTTCCCTTTCAACTCAAAAAGAAAACTCAAATGTTATAAATGTTTTTACCACCAACCATAATAGCATATGCAGTTCCTCCCCTCTGGGCCATTCTTTCCGCATCTTTCCATTGTAGTTGATAACAAATAGTGTATAACTGGACTCTGATTTTGTGTAAACTCATTAAGATGCAACCACTGGGTGAGTCAGTCACAGTGCTTTCAACTCCTTGCACTGTTTTCAACCACTAAAAGCTTCTTCTCAACTAGCAATGAAAAAAAAAAAAAGGTCATAGTGGGGGAAAATAAGCAAAACCCTTAAAGTATTGAAAAGGAACACCAGTCACCAACCAGAACTTAAGGATGACCAAGAGAAGAATTGAAGTGTCATGAAGAATGACTTCCCCTGTACATTAATCACTCACAGAAGGATGGTAGAGAAGAAATCCTTGTCTGCCTATGCAACAAGCAGGGATTAAGATGTTGCAACTATTGTTTTCATAAGCTATCCTAGCTAGAAAATAAAATAATTTATTTAGTCACCCAGGATGTGTGTTTTTAACATCTCATTTCCTCCACACACACTCAGTTGTCAAATGTGACAGAGACCTAATGAAAACTTGAAGAAAAACTCAGGCAGGGTGAGGTCAGCACTTGGAAAGTTATAGGCACTAGAACAGGTCTACCTGAAGCCCTTCAAAATACCGTAAGAACACAGGACAAAAAGATAAAGAATTTACAAATGAGATTTTGAGATGATCTGGGAAATTAACATCCATCAAATAAAGGTTACAGGTTCCAACTTCCGTCTTGCAAGGTCCTGATACTTTCAAATGTGCTCTAACAAGCTTTCACACCTTCAAAGTCACTTGAAAAATGTGAATTTGCAGTGGCTAAGTATATTTACAATTGGCTATAAAGTACATTCTCGTTAGAATGCTGTGCCTTGATTGCCAGCAACATGAAGATTCTGATGTCCCCAAAACATTAAGGCAATTTTCAAAACAACAGCTACTGGAATCTGTAAAGGGTCTTGCTGATGGGCTTTTTCTCCTTGAATTTGGGTCTAGCTGTAAACTACACAAAGAGACAAATAAGCAAGAGTCAATCAGAAGTTTTCCCACTTTCACTCTTACATTTACTGTAAAAGTGAGGTTTCATACACTTCTCTTCTGACTAGCAAATATCTGTGCTGCTTGCCCACTGCTAGCTGCTGCCATCTGGTAGCTATGTGAACTGCATCATCAGTTTTTATTCTTTAAATGGCAGCAAACCTGCAAGATTTCTTCTAGAGATTGATGCTGCAAGACTTAGTTGATTCACAGTTGTTTTACCCTTCTACAATGTCTTGTCAATTTTGTTGGAAGGCAGGTTGGGTTTTTTGTGCATGTTAGTCTGTTTTGGTTTGTCAGGTTTTGTTGCTTTTTTTTTTTTAAAACAGAATTTAAAAGATTCGTTCCTATTTTGAGAAGTGATTCAGCAGCATTGTGTAAAGCTTTTCAACAAGTGAGAGTTAGAATTCTTCCATCCGCTTTTAGGAAAAGAAAGAGGCTGTGTGGGAAGGCATGTGGAAAGTGTGGGAGTTCAGAGAAAGTTCATTATGTAACTCAGCAGGGAACAGAAATTGAAGAAGCCAGGGAGAAACCAGCAGAGTGAGCAGTCAAGTCAGCACTAAGGGAAGCTACTGCATCTTCAGAGGCTTTAAGTTCTGTGTCCTCCCTCTCCTTCTTAACAAAGCTGTCACACTTCCTCAGATTCAGAACCAAAAGGGATCCTTAAAAATCCCTAAAGTCACTGCTGAAAAGTTCCTACTGGCCAAACATGAGCAGTACAAAACGCTCCTGAATATCATGCATTCACCTTTGAGTACTCTGTGCTGCTCCATGCTGTCTGCTTCTCTTGAGCTCATTTTAGCTGGATATGCATTTGCTGTAATTCCACAAAGTTCAAAAAATCTGGAGACAATTTCAACACAGATACTAGTTTTATAATTGGAACTCTTAATTTTATCAAAGCACAGTAAAGCTGGAGGGTGTAAGGAATGCTCCTCAACTCAGAAGCTGTGCCAAGTGAAAACTGAAATGTTACCTAACTTCACAGACAGTGGGAGCAAGTTCGCTTCTGCAGGAACATTTGCATTGAATCCAGCAATATTCCTGGATTAACAGACTGAAAAGCACTGGCGATCGATCCACTTGTGCACAAAGACCATTGCGATAAAAAAGAATGACCCAAATGAAATATAATTTTCTCTTGAACCACAACACACATAAAAACATGGTATTTTACAGCTGAAGAAATATTTTCTTAAAAATAGATATTCTTGATTGCCTATAGAAGAAATTAACTTCCAGAAAAACTGGCAGAGGAGATGACAGAAAAAGAACAGAATTTTCTCAGTAACTATGGCTTGCAATCCTGCAGGTCTTCCACCTCCTAAAATATTTCAATTATCACAGGCATGTTTGCATGTCACTTCTGTGACTTGATCTACGGAAAAAAAAATATTTTTTTTCCATATTGAAAATGAAACACATTTACAAAGAAGCAGGCTGAAATGTAGAAACAAAATACCAGTATCTGCTTTCTGGAGCATCTGGTGCCAGAAATGCCCTTGACAAAATTTTATTCCTTGATAATGCTTAGCTCATACCCAAGAAATCCCCACAGATATATTCCAAAGCTATCTCTAGCCATCTTTACAACTAACTCTTTTCTGCTAACCTCAGTACATTCCTGTGGAAAAGCACCAGCATCTTTTGCATACACAGGAAATCCCTGAAGCCATGCACATTCTGTATTAAGGCTGCTAGAACTGGACACGCAAAATTAGATGCGCCTCTCCAACTACTGCTAATATGTTATAACCAAAATTGCAGAAGGGGAAATTTAAAGACTGGCAGCACAAGCTCAAGTGTAACACTGAAGTGGGAACACAAGAAATTTGGGGTTGGAAATGTGCTTTTTAGGATATTTTCTCTTTTAGAGAAAATGGTGCAACCATCCTGCCTATGCATTTAGGCTTAGGGACAAAAGCAAAAATGGGCTTCCAGTGAATAACTACCATTTCTTGAGAGTGTTTATCCCAAAGTCTCCCTCTTATTTTCTTGTGTTTGTACTTCTTCACTTCTTGGATTAGTTTTGACCTGCTGTCCACTCACGTTCCAGGCTTCAATTGCACTCCCACGTACCCCTTCCCCTCAGTTATTCCTCATGTCTTTCCATGGGCTCTCCTCCCTCTTAAACATCTATACACAT
>NW_010099640.1:0-2663 GCF_000699245.1 Pterocles gutturalis | reverse complement strand
AGGCCCTGGCACCCTTTTCTCCGTGTGTACTCAGTAAAATCCCTCTCAGCCTTCTGGGTACGTGTCTCAGGCCAAGACTTTAAATTAGACACTTAAATCTTGCAGCGACTAGAATGTGTGCCCACTACGTTATAAGCAAGATTGAGAATCTGATGTGTGAAATCTGGGGATATCAGGAAAAGGGCCGTTCTCCTTAAAATTGCTTTTGCTCACACTCATAAATGAAGAACCCTTAAAATTAATTTTACAGTCACTAGTGCTTCCACTTCTGTTCTGAGGATTTGACTGAAAATGCCAATTCTCTTGTCAAAACCTTAGGTCTTTCTTATCTTACAGTTTTTTTCCAGCTGCTATTTTCTTTCACAGTCTTCAAAAAGTCTGAGTCTGAAGCTGCCTGCAGGGCTTTGACACAAAGTAAGGGCTTTTGAGCACAAGGCAAGATAGAGTTTCCAGAACTGGGTTTTCTATGTTAAACATTTCCTCTCAATGTTTAATGAATAAAGTGTTTGTTTCCTGTTTTGTGCTCTGTTAAAGTAACTGTACAGTTTTACCTATCCAGATTGTTTTCATCTTTAGAACCAATTTTTCCCAAGGTGTGTATGGAAACCATGCAAAAGGGCATAGGAGAAGATGCTTGGGTCTTGTTATATCAAATGTAATTACTCTAATCTAATGATTCAGTAATACTGAAGGATGTTAGAGGTGGTTTCTGTTTTCACTCACTTTGCTGTTTATTTTCAGCTGCTCTAAAGCCTGGCAGCATCTTGTGAAAATCATTCCAAATGGTTTATTTGAATTGCAATGGCAGAGTTTTACTAAGAATGTCTTGTTCCTTGTTTTGCTTCAGAGTGATGCCGTACTAAATGGTATTGACCTATCAGGTCCAATGTATTCCTTCTAAAATAACAAAAAGATGAATCAATTTGAATAGACAAAATAACTTAATGACAATTAGATGTACCAAACAGTAGGAGAAGACTTCATTATCCCCTGATAAATTTGAGTGAGAGTAGTTTTGCATTGGTTCATGACTGCAGAATGGATAGTTTTTGAAGAAGTCTTTTATCAGGCTTCTCTACTTCTCTAGTAATTTTTATGCTAATTTCTCTAAAAGCTTAGGAATGAAGCATTCAGCCTTTATAAGCAGTAGGTCTCCTTGCTACATATTTCTTGCACTGAACTAAATCCAGTTGAACTGATGCTAAATTTTTCAGGAAGGTTTTGCTCTTTCCAGCTAGGAGTTTCAACTGGTGTCATGAATAGTGGCAGCAGTCTAATATTCTGCTCTATGTGGCTGGGTTTTTCTGGTCATTTGTTGTTGCAGGTACATTTATGTTAATATTCCGTTGCTTCCAGAAGAAGGTCGTTCATGGTGACAAGAGCATATTCTCTTGTCTAGCTCTTTTGACTGTATTCAGGAAGTGTGAGATCACTCGATGGGGACTTGATTCAACCTTTTTGTGATTATTTTTTCTCAAAAGCATTTCGGAAGTGGTGATTTAGCTGCTTCTGCACTGTTCTTTCTCTGAAGTGTGTTCCCAGGCCTATGGCAAGGGGCCCAGCAAAGAGTCCATGCACAAAATATTAGCCTTTGAATTTTGGTCTTGGTCCCACTCCCCTCGCTAAGCCTCTTAAGCCCAAGTTCTTGTAGAGGTTCCGTAGCACAGCATGTCTCTTTTTCCTCAAAGCAGATCAAAAGATAACCTTTCAAAAACTGTTCTTTAGAGCTCCACAATTTCTCACAGAGCTCTGGGCAGGATTTTTAGACTCCTCAATATCTGGATCTAGCAAAGTCTGTTCCTAGGAGTTACAGGCAGTTTTCAATAACAGGGAGCCAGAAAGAAAATAACTTTTTAAAAAAATTTAAAAACAGAAATCTGGATTTGAAATAAACAGTATTTGGAAATTTCAATCACTGTACATTGCAATCGAGGGGTAACAAATGAAATTTACAATTTGGTTTTAATTTAGCTGTCAATAAAACCTCCTAATCTGGGAGACACATGAGTAATCAATAATCAACAGTGGATGGCAGAAGGTATCTCTGCCTAAATTAGTATCCACAGCTTTACTGGGTGGCCAATGAACTGGATAGTGGGAGGGTCACATTATCTATCCTGAGCTCTGCCATGCATCTTCCTGCATGATCCAGAGCAGCTGACTTAACCTGTGAGCCCTTGTTTGTGTCATCTACTCTGTGTGTGTGCTCTTCATGGCAGGGATAGTTATTGTGTGTGCATGCAGCCAAGAGGAGGAAGATGTTGGTTCTTCTTGATGCCTTTATTTTGGCAAGACCTAAGCAGGATTAAAATTAAATGTGTTCTTTCTGAAAAGTGTTTTGTATTGTTTTGTTTTGTTTTGTTTTGAACCGGGGGTCATTGTGAGCTGATGATAGTAAAACAGATTCAGGAGGGCCAGGAGAATCTGAGTGAATATATGGGGAGGGGCTGCGGGGACAGGACCCCTCTGCTTTGGAGGGCAGAGCTGCTTACTGACAGGGTGCAATGGGTGCGACCTTCATCACCACAGGAAACCGATCGAACCAGGAGAGGAGATTTGATCAAGTGATTGCACAATCACTCTACAGAAGGTACAGATGAAGATGAGACAAACTACTCAGAGAGTTAGTGTCAGGCAGTGGGTGGGGTCTCTTTCCCCTAGCC
>NW_010099639.1:0-1077 GCF_000699245.1 Pterocles gutturalis | reverse complement strand
CCACAAAGAAATGGTAGGCAACAAATATCAGGAAGGACCCTGGCATATGGGTGAAAGTCCAGAAGGCTCCGTCCTTCTCTTTGGTCTCTTTCTGGGATATAGTAGTGGGGAACTCTCCAATACCAGGCACTTCCCGGGGACAAGGGTGGTCAGATTTTGTGTATTTCAACCTAAGAGCCCTCAACGTATTTTTCTTTCACAAATGTGTCCTCTCATTTTTTGAGACCATGTAAACTTTCTGATCCACAAAATAAAACCAAAAAATGTGGAAAGTGGTTCCTAGCTTTCCTAAAAATTGAATTTTCCTTTGCTTGCTTTGAAACTGCCAAACCCTCTAGCTTTGCTTGCTGCCTCCCCCTCCACCCCCCCCCCCCCTCGATGCTTGTAGAGGAAGAGAGAACATGCAATCCGTCTTTCTCCAGTCTCTCCAGGCCATTTGTAATTTTACACATTCCTGTCATGTCCTACCTCATCTGACACGAATGGAAATAGAAGAAAAGCAGAATGCTGTGAGATTGGTGGAAGAGAAACACAGGTAGAGAGGACAAAGCAAGAGCCTGTGACAGGTTTGCCCAGGTACGGAGAGCATGGAGGATCAGAAACTTTGAAGAATGTACAAGCTCCTCCAAGGGAGGCGAGACTTGGGAAGAGAGAATCAATGATCCCTCCACCACCAAGCTCTGTGAGATGTACAAGGACTAGCTTCAGAAACTCCTCCAATTTAAGCTCCTGAGTAGTTTTAGCTCTGTTAGCCTGTGGTCTCGCCAGGTTTCCCTTTCCCAGGATCTCGAATCATCCTGGACAAATGGATTTCTGGAAATGCAAGCTGCTACTGCTTGTCCATTGATATTATCTAGCACAGCTGTCCTGGCTTCCAGGAGGGCTCATAGGTCTGGGTGCCGGCAAGTGTAGTGATTGTGCTCCAGGGACAGCTACTGGGCAGGCTCAGTGTCTAAGCACTGCTATGGAAAGGATGCACGTGGTACATAGACCTGCACGTATTTCCCACTATTGAACCCTCATCCAGTTCAGACAGAGAGGGACACACATCGGGGCTGTTTCTGTTCCCTGTCCCCT
>NW_010099638.1:0-11536 GCF_000699245.1 Pterocles gutturalis | reverse complement strand
CCTATCCCAGCTGGACCCAGGACAAACCCTTACATAATTTTATTAGTTTTCTTTTCCATAATGACTAGTGAAATATTTATATAAAAGTTGTATTTCCATATAAGATACAGATTTTTAGTATTACTTTCCCACTTCTTCCTGTCAAGATAGAGATAGTGCGGAATTTGGTCCCTTTTCTGTGCATCTGTATGATTAGATATGAAATAAAAAGGTGTTATTCTCTTTTAAACTTTCAGCTCTTGCACATAATTGTCTGTTTCCGTTATTACACTAGCATTACTTTGCATTATTTCATATTACTGCGAAAGGCTTAAGGAGTTTATCCATGTGTGAGATGAGGTAACTGTTTCAGATGCATTAACATCTATAGCTACCAGGTTTTGCCATGTTAGAAGTTTGGATATTTCTCAGTAAGGTCATAGATTTCAACCAGTAAAAATGCATTTTGGTAATGAAGATTTAGTTTCTTTTGAAAAATAATTATTTGCTAAAAGCCTTAGTGATTGAATTACTAGCTAAATAAAATTTCCGTGTCCTTTCAGAGGATGGAAGAAGACTTTCAGCTTTCACTTGTACATCATGGTAATGTACCTATGACATTAAAACTGCTTGAGCTCCCGGCAAAAGACAGGGCACTGCAGTTGACGATCAGTAGATAATATTGGTTTTACGTAGAGCACTCTCTGTCTAATGACAGAGCACTTGGGGACAGCGTGATTATAATGAGTGCATTAAATTTGTCCTACCATTTGAAAAGATATAAATCAGAAGTATTAAAAGTACTAGCCTGTTGAGGGGTTAAACACAAGTTAAACGACATGCAAGTCTTTATTTTGGACAGCACAAGTTGTACTGTGTACACAAGCTTTATTTGCACAATAGATATTCATTAATCTGGACATTTGATTTGAGGTTTTTCATTTGAAGTAGTTTAAACACACTGAAATCCTGTTTGAGCTTTTTATTTTAAGTATGCTCCATATTACCTAGTTGCATATTAGTTACTGGTATGTTTACAGAATAGTCACTTCTTAAATGGAGAGCTGAAGTCCTTTATTTAAATAAAGAAAATTCAGTAAAACTAAAGTTTTACATTAATTTCCTGCAGCAGAAATCTTTCTTCGGTTTTTCATTATCACTACAGTAGCTCCTGACATTGTTTTTATGCTGTTAGTTATAATGAAAGAGTTTGAAAATGCTTTTGCCGTTGACCTTGGCGTCTTGAATGTCGCTGGATACTTGACCGGGGAAAAACTCTCATAGGTCAGTGTCACATTGTTTCAGGACAGACCTTTGCAACTTCTCTAATGTGCTCTGTGCTCCTCTTCTTGGACCTTGTTAACTGTATGGTACAGAAAAGATTGAACGGTGTTGAACCTCAGAGCACTTTCAGTCCTTCAAGCTAAATTCTGTGATTTAACTTACAGATGTGTTGTTAGATACTTATCTATAATTTTCTGATATTTAATAGAAATGCCAATTCTAGAGAAGGATGCAAGACAACTCACTGCTATGGTAATTGTCACTGATTTGGTTATAAACTTGTTCTTAGGTTCAGTGCCCTTATTGCTAAGGTGTTTTCCTGAAGCTGTCCTAATGTTTTTCAGTCAAATACAAACAAAGTTAGACTCTGTGTATTTAGTGCCATTAGTGCAGTGCCGAAATCCCCCTGCTTAAAATACTTTATCTTCCGGTCTTTGAAATGTCAGCAGCTTTTATATTGACTTACCTGATAAAGACGACTTCTTTTAGCATTCTTCATCTCATAGTACCATGATTATTTTTCTTACTGTGAGATGTCCTTTATTTTCTTAGAGATTACTTCTATGTAGCTGTTTTTCATAAAAATGTAATTTTTATTCAGTAATGAATGCCTTATCTCCAAAGGTAATTGGGCCGGCTACACCCTGACTTGGCTTGATCCTGTTGTCCTTGAATTGTAGTTATCTAGAGAGATAAGTACAGCCACTAAGACAGACTGGAGTTGGTTTACAGGCATGGCATCGTACTTCTATTTTAAGAGCTAAAGTATGAAAGATTTCTTCCCCTGCTTCCAATTCACTTGGACTGTAGCAGCCTTTTAAAAATGTGTCTTTTCATTAGTGTATGCTTTTTTTTTTAATCTTAAAGGAATTTGTTAGCATTAAAGTTGTAACTTTATGCATATATATATATACTCTTTTCAGAATTCAGCTGGAAATATCAACCCCCCTCCCCCTGCCTCAATCAACTCCAGAATGCACACAAGGTGGAGGTGGTTGTCCTGCAGCTCAGTCAGGGAGTAGAATGTGTGGAGGCTTCTTAGTCTTCTTCCATGTAAAATTAGCGGATTAGTTCAAACCATGTTAACTCATGATCAAGCCAAGTATGCCAATGTTGTATTGAATCAGATAAGCAACCTTATTTGTTTTCACTGGTGAGTTTGTTATTCTGCAGTGAGAATAACAAAGACTGGGGAAAAAGTAGTATCTTCAGTTTGCACACGTGTTTTACAAGGTAAGCATGCATTTGTGGCTGAAATGATGCCTTGGAAATGTTTTCCACCTCCCCCAACCCAACTAATCCCCTGTAACTTTGAGGAGGGGGGAAACAAAGGATTCCATCCTGCAAGACTGCTGAGGAAACTTGGACATAATAAGTTTGATGGGGCCTTAATGTTGCATATGTTTTTTCTCTTCTGAGAACAATAAATAAATATAAATTCTGAGAAAAATAGAAATATTTCTCCTAACCATTTGTACAGTCCTTTTACGAGAGTGCTCTTATTTTTAATTCTCAGAATTGGACTGAAGGACTTTAACCATAGGTCATATTAAGCAAGTGTAGAGTTATGTGTCTGTAGACTTGGATGCATGTGTTGTTGCCTAGGCTGATTTTTTTTATTTTTTTTTTTTTTAACTGGGGTCCCACATCAACGTTTTTTGAGGATAATATATTTAAGCTAGCTGCAGCAAGCAATGGGGTGTGATTTAAGTTGTCTTGGTATTAAAGTAGAAACACTTACTTTACCCAGTGCCTAATACAGAGTCCATTTTCATTGTGTAGTGTTGGCAGAGGTGTTGGGTTTTTCGGTAATATTCACTTTTTCTAAAATATATGCTGTAGCAAAATCTTGGTAGCTTGACCAGCTTGTATGAATAGGCGACTAAATTATATTCATTGTGAGTCTTAAAAGCATTGTTTGGAGTTCAGTGGTACCACTAAGTCTGTAAGCAGTGCTTCAGGACACTTGTTTTAGTACAGCTTTGACTGCTGGTGTACAATTTTATAAACTGTTTTGTTTAAGCGGTTTTGACCAAGACGGAACACTTCATTTTTTTGGGAGTTAGTTAAAGGAAAAAGTAGGAAATGTGGCAGCTATTCTGTGCGCCAGAGCCACCTCTGCTTTCATGATATATATTTTTACAGAGATAAAGGCCATCAAGTGAGAAAGAGGAAGAAGAAAAGTATAAGCTTCCTTTCTCTTCACCCAACTGTTTGGTGTGTTGCAATCAGAAGGGAGGGCAGACATGATACTCAGGGGCAAGTTTGCCGAGAGGAATTTACTTAGGTATTTCATTCTTAGCTGCATACTTGGCTATATGAATACTTTTTCATAGTGAAACTGAACAAGGGAGAAAGAGAGAGAGAGAGACTCTTGATCTTGAGAACAGCTATTTGAGTGACTGATGCAGTTTTGAATTCTGTAATGTTTGGAGGATTTGTGTATGTTCTCATTTTGCGTAGCCAAGATGAATAGAAGTGAGTATTAGAAGAGTGAATCTTGGAGACAGAGGAGGGCTGTTTGGGGATTACAGAGGGCCTGTATGATGCTTGGGAAAGGGTAGACGGATTTACAGTAGGGGTTTAGAAGCAGTTTGGGTGTGTTACAAAGCTAGAGGATGCAAAAGGAATTTTAACCTGTTCATGGGAATGTTGCAGGGTTTCCTTGTGTTTGGGGGGTTGCCATGTGTAAATCACTATTACAGCACTTAAGTACAAAAGCTAAGAGACTCAACCCCAAACCCATTTACTGAGCAACCATGCCTCATTGGTGGCTCAACATGCATGAGAGAAGCATGAGTACTGGGGACGTAAAGGGGTCCAACTGTCTTGTCTAATGCTGTTTGGAGCAACCAAAGTACTGTAGCACTTTGTGCCACTAGAGGGTGTAGTTTATCTTTGATAACACTTTCAAAAATCCTTCATATGTTGCTGTTAGGATTCTTTGTCCTGTTGGTGTGTAGTCTTTCTAAAATAGCTTTCTTTTTTATCCACCCTGTTCCCCCCAAAATGTAAAAAAAGAGGGTAGAAATTGTTTGGGGTGGAAGAGATAGTAAAATATCAGCAATACATACTAAGCTTTGAATCTTTTGTCAGCCTACTCAACATATGCTGGCAACATAGATGATTTGTATGGTTGGGGTGATGCATGAACCTGTCACAGACATCTGTCAAAGCTGTTGAGTTACTTCATATAATATACCTCACTTGTAATTACATTTGAGTGGATTAGTATATAATACGAAATGTGATTTGGCAATGAAGTAATGTGGAAAAGTGTTATGGCAATGACAAGGTGCCCAGGTTTATGAAAAAGCTTGCCAATTCCCATCTTTACCCAACTTTATTTTAGATTTCTTCCTCATTTTTTTAGATGAAGCTACCATACTGGTCTGTTTTCTGGTGTAGAGGTTTGTATGAAAACTTCAACAAAAAAGTCTACTGTGGAATTTATACTAATTTTTACAAAAACTAATATTTTTAGAATTGCTACAGATTGAAACTTCTAAACTACTGTTTTTAATTAATAAATTAATTTAGAATGATCAGTCTTCTAAGTTGACACCTTCTCCCAAAGCAAATACAAATTCTGTTGTATATTGACAGTGATTGTTCTATGACATGTAATAAAGCACTTTTTAAAGTAAACTTTCATTAAATGCTTGGGAATTCTATGGAGTAAGAGTCTGGACGATGTGCTGTCAATACCTGAAAAACATGTGAATGTAATGGAAGAGATTGATGGTTGGGAAGAACTGTGTGCTGATTTAGAATGCATTTTGTTAATCCTGTTCTTTGGGTTGTTGGCTCCCTCTGTAGAAATTACTTTAAATTGCAGTCTGATTTCTCTAGAATTGTTTTGTCACTTCTGTGGTATATATAAAGGCTTGACTCACATGTACAAAAAGAATGATTTATGGTTAGCTACGAAATTTCTGTTAAAATTCCTCCCTCTGTTTTTCCCTTCAGTTCTCTGCCTGCCTATCTCCTGGCCAATCCTTTTGGATGAAGCACCAAGGCAGACTAGTGTTACACAAATAACCTCATGAATTCTTGGTAACAGATGATCCTGCATAAAAGTTCCAAAAATTAAGAATCTAAATTACAGAAGAACTGCTTTTGGATTCTTTGATGGGGGCAGTCTTTTTACATCTGCTTAAATTTAAAATGAAAAATTGCAGGTGTTAGTTATATGATATAATTTCATTTTGCATGCTGCTATTGATGATATGAAATAAATGATCTGCAGGTTACTTACACAGCATGGTAAACATATTGGATCAATATTTTAAAATTGTGCTCATGTGTCAATGCAGTATTGTAATTAAGTGTTCTGCCTCTGTTTACGTTATTTTGTGCATATAGCAGAACTTTGATACATAGCTTTACAGGCTCTGTTAGAATATCCTTAATTGTTAAGCAGCTCTTAGAAATTAGTGTTGATTCATTCTTCTATGACACAGTGGTTTTTTGATATAAAATAAAACTTCTGACAATAGCTATGGTTGGCAGATAAGAACAAGGCTTATATTCCTCTGGGGAACTTGGTTTTGTAGCCTGAGCCACTTATCTGAGTTGTGTGATACAACACTTCCATGGTAGGAAGGAGGAGAGCTGGAGGGGACAGAAGGATGAATGTGAAAGCCAATGGAGAATTAAAAATATTTTGTGTGTGTGACATATGAGAACCAGAAACAAAAGGTGTAAAAACACCTACTAGAGGATTGAAACTTAATTTGCTTAAATCAAGTTACGGAGGTTCTAGTGTCAGATTTATTGTTCCTCTGTAGCCTTTCTCTTATGTGACTTAATCTCATACATTAGTTTTTTCCCCTTCCCTTCAAGAGATGTTTTTCAAGTACCTGTGTAATCTACTTTGATTATCTCTACCCTGTTATAAGTGGTACAGTAGAGATGTCCAAAGATCCTTCAAGCGAAAGATGTTTTGGAATATTCCAAATTGTAATTCCAGTTCAAAATCGAGAGCTGTCAGGAGCTCAGTACTGGTTATTGAGTTAAATTGATCTTTCATAACCATTTCTTACACTCTGAAAATGTATGCAGGAATAGATGGATTGACATTGACTTACCTGGCTCTTCTATGTAGTTACTGTATTGCTCTTTCTGATAGTAATTACTGTTACTTAGTATGTACCATACATACTTTGTTTAAGGCAAGGGAATAAATTTTTCTTTTGCCTATTCCTGAAATCGCCCTCAAGCACAGACTGAGCAGCTAGCCCACAGCACTAAATTCAATACCTGGACTTAGAAGGTTCAAGTATTCTGAACCTTCAGAACTGCCACCATCAGGTTGCCTCTCACCCAGTGTTCCTAGGAAAGGCTTCACAAACAGCCTGAAGTAGTTGTACCTTCTTGTACCCCTGGGGTTCCTGTTTCAATATGTGCAGTTTGGGCAGTCTGTGAGGCATAATTGTCCAGAAAGAGACTTCCCTCACCACTTCTCTGTCACTCTTCTTATTTTACAACACATTAAGGAATTGTGTGAAAAATGGTGTTAACTCTATTTTGCATTGACTCCAGGTATGCAGAAAGTGCAGTTGCTAATACAGTAGTGTCATAACGATGTGCAGTCACTGATATATTGAAAGACTGAGTTTTGAATACGCAGACTAATTTTTCCATAGTGCTGCATATTTATGTCACTGCATTGATTTCATTGAGAGAATGGGGCGCATACTTAAAATAAGATGCAATCTTAAGCTGCAGAGCATGCAAAATCTTCTGGGATTGCTATTTCTCGGTTAAGGTAGCTGGAAAGGTTTCTGGATCTTTGTTGCACAGACGTGCACAATTTAGAATTGGACAAAATCTGTCTTCAGAGTATTACTTTTTATGTGTTACATAGCAATTTAGTGCAATGTAGCACTAACTTCAGATTTTTCTAGAATTTAGAAATTAGTAATTGGCCATTTTACTAACTTGCAAGGTATACTGTCCGTCTTAGTGTCTCTTAGAGAATGAAAACGAAGAGAGATTGCTGTGGGTGGTTTTGAGCTGTCAGAGTAATTTATGCAGCTCTTGCAGTCTGTCTTGCAGCTTGAAGTATTTCAAGAGATGGAGTGAGAGATAAACTCAACATGGGATTTTTATGCCATTCTTTTACTGTACTTCTTACATGTTGTATTTTGCTCACAGTCCTTTGGAGATGGTCCTAAACACAGGAAAAAATACCTGCTGGAGCATTTTATGAAATTACGTTAATTTCATTAGTTTCATTAAGTGTAGTATGCATGGAGGAGAATCTTCTCTTGGCAGATCCTTTTTTAATTCTGTTTTTGTTCGGATTTTAATGAAACACACAGCAAGGCTGTTAAAATCGTGGCAATGTTTCAAAGCACCAGGAAAGGGACATGTGCTCAGTACTGGTTTTGCCACAAGGTGGTGCTTTATGTAGTGGCTAGCTTTATGGCAAATTAAGACTACAGTAAAAGATGTAAAATGTCTAAAGCTTTTAACCACTTTAAAGTACTTGGCAGTGCACTGTTGTCTTTCTGTTTAAATACTTCTACGCTTGAGATGAGGAAGCTTTCTACTTTCATAGAGACTATTTTAAAACAATGATAAGAAATGTGTTTTGTTGCACATCATGTGCATGCACAGTTTGAGCTTGAGATAAGATGCGGCTGAGTACAGCAAGCAGATTGTGTGGTGTGTTTTTTTTGTAAGGCCGACCACAAACGTATTTGGTATTCGGATTACTACGTAAAAGATTATGTTATAATAGACAAAATTGCAAACCCCAGAATGATAGCTTAATTATCTCTTCTTTCTTGTTTTGTTACTGGCATGATGTGATTGAGGAGATGTGCTTTAAAATTATTTACATGTGATGCTGGTGTGATTATCCAAAAGCTGGCCAATGCAGAAGAAAGTAAAAATTTTCATAATTTAGTTTATACTCTTTTTTTTTGGATAGTCCTAAAAGTAGATTGAGAATTTAGGCTTTCAGTATTTTTGCATTTTAATGAAAAAATCTACTGTAACAAAAGATATGCTATAACTGAATTTTAAAATGAAGACATCTTTCATTTGATTTCTGAATAGCTTCAAGCTTTTGTGAACTCTTAGAATTTTAAAAATAAACTTACTGCTTGATGGCACCTGTGTGTGCATGTTCTGTTCAAAGGCATAAAGTATGTAATTGTTTCTTCGTAATTCCATAAGAGATATAGTCAGGATATAATGCCACCATTTTTCCTAATAATCAGCTGTATTGTGGTGTCGTCTTGCTGTTCTCAGACTTTTGTGCGTGTTTCAGTGAATAACATGGTATATATTTTTGCTGTGTTGGGACTTCAATTTTCTCATTTAAAATCTGTTTCAGTGAGACTGTTTAGAACTGAATTGCCAGGGAAATTCAACTGACGTCCTACTTGTTAACTATTGTAAAAAAGGTGTGATCACATTAGAGATTCAATTTCCAAAGCTGCTAATGCAACATCATGCTCATCACTAATTTAGCTTTAAAAGTATCCTCTTCCACTGATGTAAGTGCCCCAAACTAAAAATTTAATAAGATGTATAGTTTATCAGCAACTGAAAGAATGGATAAGTCTCTGTTGTCTGTTCAGTCTTTTCTGGGTTAAGCTTAATCCCAAGAGTACCAATTAGTGCTCAGTATAGTGGAATCTGCTGTTTTAAAGGAGGCAATAATCTATTGGAGCAGATTAAATGCCTTGTGTGAAAATAATTTAGTAGCCGTCCATTAATTGCTTTCCTTTCATAGAACTTTAGAAAGAGACCTCAAGAGATCATTTAGTTTCATTCCCCTGATCCAGCTAGTGATGGATCTTTGTCATTCCTGGCAGATATTTGTCTAGCCTCCTCTAAAGGTCTTTGGAAATAGTAAGAAGTCATTTGGAGACAGTGCAATTTTACTACATAATCTGTGTTGGTAGGCTACTTCATTCCCACTGGAAAGTTTTCTCTCCCCGCATTAAATCTAGGTTTCAATCCATTCTGAGTATAGTTCAGTTCTGTTAGCTGTCCTGTTCTCCACTTACACAGAGAATAGATTATTCCCTTCCTATTGGTATTGTTTTTATGTTCTCAAGTCTCTCCCTTTTTCCTCATCTCTAGACTGGAGGATGCAGGATACAGCTCTTCCTGTAGCTCACATCATCTTAACTTCTTTCCAATTTCACTGCTTTCCTCTGCCCTCCCCCCGGTTGTTTCAGGTACTTCATGAAGTGTGTTGCCAAAAATGGGATGCAATCTTCTAGCTGTGGCCTTGCTGTATCTATTGTGGAATTCCGAAGGCATCAAATTAAAACATTAGGATTGGAATTGTGAATATTTTTCTGTAAATAATATTTATCTTTAAATTTTCCTGTCACTTTGGAGATACTAGTTGGTATGCCTTAGAACTAAAAATTAGTTTGTTATTAACATTCAGATTACTTGAGAAACAAGACTAATTAAAAAAACCTTACAATTTGCAGCATCTTTTATTTCCGATGTTTAGGATTTATTTTTTTAAGTTCAAGACTAACTGTACTACTAATTAACCCACATTCAAACATGATTGACTTTTTTTTTCCCCCCCCGAGTCAATAAATAATAAAGTTGATGCTTTAAACTATTAAGATAATTGACTGTCGGAAGTCCTCTGGATACGCTACATGAAACAACAATAAAATACATATAGTAAATAATGTTGCATGTTTAATTCCTGCCAGTGTTTTTTAGTAACTCAAATTTCTAATGTGTCTTCAGAGAATTCAAAATTGCTGTTTTGAATTGTCTGCTAGTTTGTGGTGTTGCTGGGAATGGATCTTTCTTCTTTGCCTCCTGGTAAACAGGAGACCACGAGCTGAAGGCCTTTTGTCGTCATTTTCAGATTGGAGTGATCAAAGGTGTATATAATTTATTTATGGAGAACAGTTCTTTGTACTTCTGAAGTAGGTTTTATGGATGAGACTTCCTGTTACGAGAAATCATGGTACAAAATTCGGCAATTCTGTTTCTTTACAGAAGCTTCTCTTTGCATCAAATCTGCTGTAAGAGCATGAAGTGGCAGAGGTTTGCAGGATAAAACACAGAACTAATGCTTGTAAGCCAACAACAGTGGAGAAAGAACAGTGTTAAGAGGGTGTTGTGTAGATTACAGAATGCATAGGAATGGGATGGAAAAAAGTGGCAATGGTTCTAAACTGGGGAGCCAGAACAGTGCAGGATTGACAGGATATGTCCATATGCAAGGAGAATGTGTATATACATTTGCTAGGGTGAGGTTCTGTGCACCTATGCACCCCTACAGGCAAGGAGTAGGCAAAGTAGCCTGTTGTATGAGCAAAATATTGATGGAAGACACCACTTAAAGTTGTCTGTCTGATTTAATCAGGACATCTAAAAGCCCCTGCTTAACAGTGTAAGTATATGTATCCAGTATGGATATGCAGTTTTACATTTGCAGGGAGATAAGTTTGTGTTGTAGTGTAAAGCTGATTTGCTTTCTTACTGATCATTAATAGTCTTGAAGACTTGCCAGGAAATACCTCATCTTCTGGTCTACATACTTACGTAGCTCAGTAATCATTGTATATGTTGTCACAGGCATTTAAATTGATTTGTTCTTGCGGGCTTTCTGTTAGATAAGGTTGTAATTTTATGGATTTGTGGCCAAAGCAGACAGGGATTGTAGCTGGCTCCAAAGTGCATAGGAAACTTGCTGCAAATTTGGAAGCTGTGTGCCTTAACCACCAAGCCATCTGCTTATTCTGAAGGGGGTCTGCTGCCCTAGTACTGTACTGACTGTATGATCAGATGACCTTGCTTTACAAGAAGTAGAAACAACGACTGACACATGCTGCAGCTTCTGTCCCCATACCAGTGATCACAGATGGAGTGCAGCTGCTGCAAGGGATTCACTGGTACCTTCTGGTCACATGAGTCAGCTGGTGCAGTTGCAGCTGCAGATGCCAATGTCTCTGCTGAGCAGCTGAAGCCAATATACATTATTCAGGCTGGTGCAGGAGCGTGTGGGAAGTGATGGAGATAAACTCCCTGTGCCAGTTAAGCATCTTAAGCATCCTGTCCCCAGTATATGTGGCCTGGCCTTGTCTCTTTAACTGATATAGCTGTCTCTGATTGTGAGGGAAGTAACAACAGAGCTGCAGACAGTGAGAATATAAGGGTGTTAATTAATTTCTGATATTAATTTTTAATATCTGCGTAAACAAAGCTGAACACACACACAGCCACACACATACACACAGCTGAACACGCTCTCTCTCTCTCTCTCTCTCTC
>NW_010099637.1:0-1888 GCF_000699245.1 Pterocles gutturalis | reverse complement strand
TGGGCACAGAGGGGGTTGTTGCAGAGTCTCTTTGAAACTCTCTACAGCAGAGTATTTGGCTTTGTGGCACTTAATTTTACTTTGGGTTTTGTAGTGGCAGTATTATAAAATAGGTACATAATGTGCATATTTTAACCAAGTATATAAACAGCCAGAAATTGTAAGAACTCACTATATTTTCTTCTGTGTCTGTACTATGGGTTAAGTGTTTTGGCTCTGGTTTTCTTCACTGAAGACAAGTTAGCCAGCTGCTTCTGCTGTTGCTGACTATGGAGGTAACTCACCTAGCGACCGCAAAGATCGGCCTTTTTGTGGGTGTGTGTGCTCTGCAAGCCTGCTTCAGGCTTGCTGGGTCTTCCTCCCAGAGACCTGTGTGATTGCCACCCCAGGATAGCTGGTGAGGGCAGAATCTCCACTGCAGATTTTTGAAACTTCTCTAGAGGACAGTTCCAACTTCGTGTTGGCAACTCATGGAACAGTGACCTGTATAATGTGCCTTGGAGTACAAAGAATTGTTAAAATTTCTTGGGAAAGCAGTGGGCTGCCAGGTTTATTTGCACCTCCCTCTCTAAATTAAACCAAACTCTGAGGGATAGGTAAGTGCATCAGGCAAAACTAACTTCTTAATTAAGGATGCCCATTTGGGAAATTTTGCTGGCCTCATTCTCCCCTTTGTGGGACATGCAGCTGCCATCGCATCTCCGTAGAAGAAAGATTTAGTAAAGCTTTCAGTACATGCTTTCTAGAGAACTATGCTGATAGGAGCTTTAATAAAAAATTGTTTATATCTAGTGAAGCAGATATTATTTTCTTGGTTCATAGCAAGATGACTTCAGGTAACGTAAATCTTTAGAAAGAATTAATCCTGATTTCAACACAAACTTTTTATTGATTTATCTTTTTTAATAATTGATATAGCACATATCATTTTTAATTAAGACTAATTTGTGAAATAATTCTGGTCATATTAATAAAATGCTGGCTCTGAGATAATGAAATAATTATGGCCTCTGGTGGGTTAGCATGGACTGTAAAATGTGCTAAATCAGAGACAAGGAAAGCTTGAAATAGCTTTTATGAGGTAGCTAGAGGGAAAGCTTGAAAGAGTTTGTGTGAAATGGCTTGTGTTTACCATTTAGTACTCACTTTGCTAAAGCTATAGTTTACATGCCCCCTTGCTAAGAATAAACACAGATTAATTTCTGCAGCTAAAAGATTACTGTAAGCATAACTCTTCATTGAATAGAAATTTCGCACTAATTATTGATAACAGCTCAACTTGCTGAAAAGGGAAGAATTTTAGCATTTGAAATTTATTCTCCTTTTCCTCTGTACTCTTTGATGAGTAAGGAAGAGGCAATACTCTCTCTTTCTTTGCACCAGCTCCCCTTTCTGATCCCCCTGCACAAAAAAACAGAGGCAGCATTGTTTTCTTTTTAAAGGAAAACATACCACAAGAAGGTGGTGAAATGGTTTTTGTGCCCTGCTAACAACCCTGCAAGGCTTTCCGCACCACGCTGCCCCCTACGAACGCGGCCGGTGCAGCCAGCAGCTTTCCCTCAGAGGTGCTGCCGCTGCTCCCTGACGGGGCAATTAACCGTTGATGGGCCCACGGAAAGAAAGCCGAGCGGCTTAAACCGGTGCGGAGATCGGACCAGCAGGATTTCAAACTGTGACACACGGATCACGGAGAAGCGGTAATGAAGACTCAGTTATCTCGGTGCAGATCCTAGCTATGAGCAGGCTAATGAGCTGTCGGTCTCGTGGACAGTGACTTTTACTTCAGGTGGTCAGACGATGCAGCAAAGCCCCTCAGATAACTTCGCGCCATCACTTTCCACTGTTTTATTTCCTCGCCACCGCATCGCCTCGGGAAGCTGTCCAGCCC
>NW_010099636.1:0-6413 GCF_000699245.1 Pterocles gutturalis | reverse complement strand
GTTAGACTCAGCAGGGGTTTGCTGTCCATAGTTGATGGCCTTATTCAGCAGGGGTTTACCAGTCCATGGAGTAAGGCCTTCGGTGTATTCTTCCCGAGGCTTCGCCTTATCAGAGCCTCCACGATTGAGTCCATTGTTAGTAAGGCCTTTGTCGCATTCCTCACCATCTTCTTATCTACAACTGGAATGTTTTGAGACACGATGAGTCATTGGAGCCTGGACAGTCAATTTGCAGACTCTGCAAAACTGCACGAATAGTCCTCCACAGTGGGGAATTCCTGACATCCAGCTTAGGTTACACATTTGACTTTTAGATAGCTAAAAATATATAGAATGATTACTATCGAATGATTACTATTCACTTGATGTCGCAGGCTACTCTGCAACCGAGTGCTGACCGAGCCATTGAACACATTGCTGGTCTGCCTGGATTTGCGGACTGAAAGTGAACTTAGACAGCAAGAAACCTTTCCCAAATATGTCCACAGTGTTCCAGACGGATCTATTTACGCTTGGTGTGACCAAATCTCCATGAACTAAAACCATGGGATTTCTTTTTTTCTTCTGTAGAACAGGTAGGAAACAGTAAAATCTCAAAGAGGAAAGAAAGGTGTTATCTGTAGCCAATTCCTCGTCCCAGGCCAGATCCAGTTAAGCAGGAGGGGCTGCGAGGGAATTGCTGTGCCTTCTGCAGCTCCAGGCCCACCACTGTGTGGTTCCTTTGCTCACTGTAGCTGAACCAGCTGTGGGAGAAACCCAGCAAGAAGGAACCTCCCACCCGGGCACATACTCGAGCTACTTTCCATCACTTTTATTAGATAGTGATATTCCAGTGTAGAGAACACTAAATAAAGATTTATTTAAAAATAAAGATTTGCATTTGAACAGCAAATAGCATCAAACCTGCCTGGAATCTAAAAAACACTATGTTGTATCATTACATGTTAGAAACACTTACTGTTAGTTATATAAATACAGATTGTAGTTAGAGACATTCCAGAGTATAAGAGCAGAATGTGATCTAGGAAATTAACAGCATCAAGCATTGCTTGCAGAGTCGGATGTTTCTGACTTAGACTCTATATACAATCAAGAAAGACAGAGAGAGGCAGTTCCCTGGGAAACAATACTTTGCACCCAAGCTAGAGTCAGGCTCTAAAGTGCTCTTTGAAGGAGTTTCACTTTTTTTGATCAAGCATAGAAAGCCCATTCCCTTAACTCGGGAAATTTTAAGTGATGTTTCTAAAATGAGACAATTTGCACTTTCCTTTTGTCACCATCAATAAAGCAATCACTTCACCCACTTCTGTTAGGTGGGTACCTTTGGGAGGAAAGAAGACAATTTCTAAGTAAATGGGCAAACCAATTACTCTAAAGAAGAAATTAATTCATTTTGAATGGGGCTAGCACAGCGAAGGAGTGACAAACAAACTAGTTATCCAGGGGTTGAACCCAACCACAACTCAATCTATGGCCTTGGGAAGCCACTCTTATTCAAGAAAGCACTATAAAACAACTTAAATGAGTTAAATGTGGATTACATATGAGCTAAACACACATAAAACACACAGAAAAACCTGTTAAAAATAAGATGATCTCCCATGGCAGTGCTGGGAAGAAAGAAGAAATTTAACAAATAGTCTTGAGCCAAACTAAAAACATATGCAATTATTCAGTGCATACTTGCTTTGTTTGTTATTCCTTTGTTCAAATTTAGTTCTTAAGGAGATGGATTTTTTTTTTTTTTATGACCAGAAAGAAAGAAAAATTACAAACCTTCCTCATGTCCACTTAAGAGTCAGCTAGACTGCAATGGTTGTTTTTTTCTCTTCTAAGCACTGGGGTGAATAGCTATGTGAGGTAACTGATGCTGAACGCCTAGGGAACAGACTCACCCTCAGCTCAGTTCACAAAGCAAGTGTTGACTGGCTGTATTTACATCAGCCTCTGCAGGAACCCTCTTTTGCAGAGATGTGAAGTGGAACTGGGTCACGCCTGCTAACCATGAGCAAAGCTACAGCAAGGGTTGGCATTGCTGCACTAGCAAAGCTCTCAGATCCAAAGAGGAACCTTCTTTTTCCCACCTCCAGCCAGCACTGTCTCTGCAACAGACATGCAGATACAACTTTCACAAGGGGACATGAAGGCCACCATAGATATTTTTCAGAACACTAACATTGACCAAAAAGCTGTAGTACGATATATTCCACAATATGGGGGGGCGGAGGGGGGGGTTGCTTCTGTAAATAGTTTTATACTGATTAGAGGAAGCTTCTGAAACAGAATGATCTAGCAGAGTATTTTTCTCCCAGATTTGTGAGCATATACTTTTTATGTATTTTAATTTATTAACTGTGTGCTCATATCTACCTATTTAATTTTTTAACCTGCAATTTCATTAATTATTATGATCATAATGAAAATAATTCACAAAGATTTAAATTAACCTTCTAGAACAAATTTGATTATTTTCCCCAGGACAAAATATGTGATTCATATGTGACAATATGTAGTGTCATATTTTTATTCCACTCTCAGACACTCTTTTACATTCATTTTTAATATGTGAAAAAAGGAATGTTGCTTAAATTTCCCATTACATAGTAGCATGCAATCAAACCTAAGTTTAGTATAGTAATTCTGAATCCTATTATCACCATAATTTTATGTCAAATCAGTATAATGCAAGTGAATCCACAAAAACTCACAGAAACAGCATAACATGACTGAATTTAAAAAATTTACGTTCACTTTCAAGTAGTTCCGTTGGATATAGAGAGATATGCTATCACATTACTTCATAGAATTGTGGGATGACTTTTATAAATCATAAACCAGAACTGTAGTTGCGTGATGGACTTGTCTAACACTTGTGAAAGTGCAGGCGACATGCAAATGCTGAAGAGAAGCGTTTGAAAGAGAAGGAAGAAGCGCTTAAGAAACAGCAGACTCCAAGACAAGCCTTTCTGAAAGCAGCTTTGAGCTTTGCTGTACATGAGCCAGGGCTATCTGCTTTTTGTTATAGCTCAGCACTGCTCTCATAGCTGACAGGGGAGCAGCTCTAGAAGCCTTTGCCTCCTGCAATAAGATATCCATTTGGAACACAAAAATGAGGTGGCTACAGCTCATTTAGATACTAAAATGTACTCCATACCCCACAATAACTGCAGTACACAGGCTTAACACATCTCTTTTCTTGCCGGTGAGATTATCTATTCTCACTAACAATATTGCACGGGTTTTCCTACTCTGTGAAAAAGCCAGGTTTACCGGGAGATACCAACTGGGAAAAGAGTCACTTTTGCTGCCCTGGTGAATATAAGCCTAACAACTATATCATAATAGACTCCTGCTATTGCACGGGTTTTCCTACTCTGTGAAAAAGCCAGGTTTACCGGGAGATACCAACTGGGAAAAGAGTCACTTTTGCTGCCCTGGTGAATATAAGCCTAACAACTATATCATAATAGACTCCTGCTTGCTATTAACTTTTAAAAATTGAGCCAATATTTGTGTATTTCATAGAAAGGAGAAGTTTGGTAATGTTAAAAAGCTATCAAGGCCATCTTACATAATACTTGAGAAGCTATGGGGTTTTTTTGCAGAGCAATCACGTGCAGGTTGTATTAATATGGCCCAGTTACAACACAGGGTTGTGTAATCTGCCAGAAATGTTCACCATGTAAAGATTTTTTGCAGTAAGACTTTTTTGGGCAAACCTGTACTGCAACTGTCCAGGTCAATGCATCGCAGTGCATCGCTTGTGACCTCATTGTCAGCTGGTAAGAAAGGCCTTTCTCATTCTGGACCACCTGGTATTAGGTCTGTGGTTTCTCTGTCTGGGGAAGAAAACAGAGGCTACTAGTCACAGCATCCCTTTCTCTTTTTCTTTTTTCTTTTTTCTTTTTCTTTTGGACTCTGCCCAAAGAGCTGTTTCTGAAGTGCGAAAGGCCTGATGCCATCAACAGTCATGTGGACTTTTGACAAGACTCGTGCCTTTTTTCACAAAACTGGAATTGCTTGGTTTTGGTTTCTAACTAGTGCTTCCTTCATTTTGCAGACTGCAGGTTTCTTCTGCATCACTATTTCCGTTAACAGTTTCAACTTCTTTACTTTCTGGCTAATGCTCCATGTATTAATTGCATACTGATGTGCAGTTCAGTGTTAAAGGTTCCTTGCCTTGGTGCATAAAGCTGCAAGGCCTCCAACACCTGCACTTCCAAATGTGATAAATGCAGATGATTTTAAGCAACGGGCTGGCTATGTAAAGTTTCTTCTCAACCAGGTATGTAAGAATACACGCTTCAGCGTGATACTGGAGACAGGGCTATAAGCAACTAGTTTTGGACTACTAATTCTTTTATTAGATGTTTACTATTTCAACTACGCTAACAACAATTTCTCAGCTTTGCTTACAAGATGTGTGCACTTTTTGGATGTGTGCGCTTTTTGCCCACAGCAAGACTTTGAGCATAATGAACGATCTGCATACCTGGTTATCACAGCCTGGAAGAGTAAAAGTTCTGTGTCTTGGATACTAGAGAAAATACTAAGAAATTAGTACAGATGTGATGCAAAGTGATCGCCAGTGTCTAGCCACACATATGTTCTTCATGTTATCTGCATCACATCTGTCCTGGATTAAATGAAGCATCACTAGACAATTGTTTTGTCCATGCTAAAACATCTTATTCAGAATATATAGCCATTTTCTGATTATACTGTTTTTCTCCACTCATATCTCAAAAATTAACAACACAGACACAAAATCAGCTTTATACTTGAAGTTCAACCTAGTGGGAAATTGAAATCAAAATACATAATTCAAAAATAAAATCCCAAATTACATAATTAACAGAAACAGAAAATGTCAGGGTTCACCTTCACTGGGACTGTTGCAATGAAACTTACTTTTTGCAAATGTTGCCTGCCAATACCCATCTTATTTTCACATTAGGAAAGGATTAGTGCTGTAACATAATGGACAAACCTCTGGCTTGAACTGAAAAAACGGCAAATTGCTGCTGGGGTTCCTGTTTCACTTTGAATGTTAAACCTACAGTTAAACTACAGCCAGTGGACTTAAGTCAAACTCTTAATTTAAAAGGCTGTGTAAGAAGCATACTAAATGCTTGAGCTTGATCCAAAAACTATCAATGTGTGTGGGAGTTTTTTCCCTAACAGCATGGAATTTTGGGTCAGGCACTTGAACAGCAATGCATTTAAGTAGTACTGTGCCAAAGTGAAATGTTTACTATGTAAACATGCATAACCTTATTCACAGAAATAATTATATTAAACATTTTATAAGTAAACAAAATAACAAATATATAAAATCAATAAACTTAGTTTAGACTTGGGCAAAAATGGACAGTACAGCTATTATTTGTGCTGATATATACAGGTTTAGGATTTATCATTTGTCGCAGAGACACAGTACGAAAACAGCGAGCGCTAGAGGGCTAGCCATCAAATTATTTGACTGTGCTTTGTTAGTGAAACTATAAGCCCAGCATACCTCTCAGGGTCAGTTTTCACCCAGGACTAAAACACATACTTAACCCTAATCACATGATTAATTTCAATGCATGGAGATTTTGGCAAGATAGGTGTGCACAACTTAAAGTAATGCAGGAAAAGAGGCTTCTAAAATGATTTAAAAGAATAGCAGGTAAGTTCCTTAAGGAGAAAAAGGTTCTCTCAGCGAACTTTTCATTTATTGCATTGATTAGCACATCAGCACAACATTGCTGCAGTGGTGTATCCTATAACAACATTGTATCCCCACAGGTCCAGAGAAATACACACATTGAAAACTTGCATTCTTTCCTGCCTGCTACGCTCTTTTGCATTTTGCATTAAGGTCACGTATAACCTAAGCTTAGATGTTGTATTCCTTTTGATCCTTTTTTTTACCTTGTCAGGTACAACCTTTGGAGATAAGTTTGCTGTGCTATGTAAATAAAATTGCAAACACACAAAAAAAGCCATCAAATAGAACATCTCCAACATTTCAACGTGTCTCTTTTATAATCTTTGCACAAATGTTTTCAGCAGCTTCAGAAATTATGGAAATTGTACTAATATTGTTTAACATTCTTGATTTTTTTTTTTTAATGCTTAGGTTTGAGGCTTCTAAGATCATATACAAAGAGCATGGCTTTTTTGAGAGAGGCTGTCCCCTCACCTAACCTTGTATGTCAGTATTTAGCTTTGTTAGATGACATACAGAGCACTGAAATATTTCTGAAAAATTTCTGCTTATTAAGTTGATTACTCATGGGAATTTCACCAATGTTTTGGGAAAATCTTGTACAGTATTGGCAAATGAACAATTGCCTTACTGTTCTATACACTTACATTTTCAGTTGTGGAGAAAACCACAAGGCAGTGTTCCTTGACATATATATATA